>NW_028174417.1:0-22500 GCF_963971535.1 Notolepis coatsorum | reverse complement strand
CTAATGCAAAACGACATCTTTCCAGGAAATGGTTAACTGCATTTGAAGCGAACATCGTGGAGCTGAGTGGACGACATTACAAAACCAAAATAGTCAAACCAACAGACACAATACACTGTTGGAATTATACTCATGACTATTTTTCATGTTTTTAATGTTGTTTTATGGCTAACATGACTAGACTACAACTACCTAGATAACTGGCTAGGCTACACATACCTAGATAACGGGCTAGGCTACAACTACCTAGATAACGGGCTAGGCTACAACTACCTAGATAACTGCTAAGCTACAAATACCTATATAACTGGCTAGGCTACAAATACCTAGATAACTGGCTAGGGTACAAATACCTAGATAACTGGCTAGGCTACAAATACCTAGATAACTGGCTAGGCTTCAAATACCTAGATAACTGGCTAGGCTACATATACCTAGATAACTGGCTAGGCTACAAATACCTAGATAACTGGCTAGGCTTCAAATACCTAGATAACTGGCTAGGCTACATATACCTAGATAACTGGCTAGGCTACAAATACCTAGATAACTGGCTAGGCTTCAAATACCTAGATAACTGGCTAGGCTACACATACCTATATAACTGGCTAGGATACAAATACCTAGATAACTGGCTAGGATACACTTACCTAGATAACTGGCTAGGCTACAAATACTTAGATAACTGGCTAGGCTACAAATACCTAGATAACTGGCTAGGCTTCAAATACCTATATAACTGGCTAGGCTACAATACATAGATTACTGCCTAGGCTACAAATACCTAGATAACTGGCTAGGCTACAACCAGGGCTGCCAACTATTGATTTTCTTTTTATTATTAATAGTTTGAAACACAAAACAGCTCAACATAAATACAGTACAATACAGACAAAACAAACTAACAAAATGGGGGGGGGGGGGGTGTAGATCAAACACTTCTACTTTCAGTCATAACTATTCTCCAAGTATGTCCTTATATTGATCCAGGGACCGTCCTCTCCATGGTCATGTTCAGCGAGCGTCGAAGCTGCTCGTTCCATTGTCAATAGGTCCATGTCCATGAAATCCCTCATCCAGGTGTCCATGCAGAAACAATTTGGCTTTTGGATCTTCCAGTTCATCATGATTGTACGCTTAACTGACATATGCGCTAGTGTAATGATGCGTTGTGTGAGTGCTGATTGTATACCAACTACCCCTATGCCCAAGAGGCAGACTCATTCTCATCTATTCTCACTTGACATTGAGAATAGAGGATAGGCTTAAAATGACCTTGTGCCAAAAAACTCTTCACTGTGGGGCAATGCCACAACATGTGGATGAGTGTCCCTACCTCCCCACACCCATGCCAGCACAAATCTGAGATGGCTTGATAATTTTCTTTTATTTTACATGGTGTAATATAGGCTCGATGAACTACCTTTAATTGTATCATTTTATATCTTACACATTTGGATGATGTTGTTGTATTTTTTAAAACAGTCTCCCATTGTGGTGCAGTCAAGGAGACCGTTAGGTTATGACTATAACCAAGTTCTGTTAGTTAGGGGCGATGCTTGGCATCACTACTGCACTATCTCGCGTACGTGCACGCGTACTGAATAAACCACAAATGTACCTCTAATACCAGTATTAGTCTGACCACACCCCTCATCAGCTTACCTTCATAAGCAGGTGTGTGGTCACCTGCTCTCCTCCTTCCCAAGCTTTCACCACAAGGTGAGGACAAGGGCTGCAGCGGCCGTCTGATGCCAAGCATCGCCCCTAACTAACAGAACTTGGTTATAGTCATAACCTAACGTTCTGTATCGTTAGTGGCTTAGCTTGGCATCACTACTGCACAAGGGAGGCCAAGCGGAGCCACTTGGCTGACAAATACACCCCGCTGACAGCCCCCCAAAACCATCAGAACAGGGAGGGCCGAGCCCCCCCGACCCCCCCTAATGGAGGGTATCCCCCCTATTAGAGGCTTCACGGGAAGGCGACGGACCCGACCGTGCGAAGAGGCACTCAAGCAACTTAACGCACAGGGTGAGCAGACCGTGGCTTGACCCCACGACTACACACACGCACAACCCGCATGCCACCCGGGAACGAACGGAGGAACAACCTCGTTACTGCCCCCAGAATCACGGGGCCAAGGGCAAACCCAACCCCGTGGCAAGGCCGTAGCAGCGGAGCGCGAAGGAAGACCCAGACCCACCAAAAGGACTGGACTCCCTGGAATGGGGGCCCGGAGAAGTCCATGATGCCAGCATCAAGACCCCACCAGGTGGGCACGTAGTGCCCCGCCCCCCACATCGCCAGCGTATTCGGACAAAGGCCCCTCAGTTACTGCACCTGGTATTCCCAGGCGGAATCCCATCCAAGTACTAACCAGGCCAAAACCTGCTTAGCTTCCGAGATCGGACGAGATCGGGCGTGTTCAGGTTGGTATGGCCGTAAGCCGAGCGGGCCCCGTCCCCCCAATAGTACACCGCCCGGCACACTGACCCTGTAGAACAGGCAGTCAGCATGGCCGTAAGCACACAAAAAGGTTAACCAACGGAAGCAGGCAGCGCACCGGGGAAAAACCAGGCAACAGGCTGTTAACCCTAGCCTGGAGACTGCGGACGAGACAGGCGCCAGAGGGGACAGCTGAACACAGCCGCCCCGGCGGAAGGAGCGTAAGCTGGCGGTGTTGCATGACCAAGCCTCCATTTAAAAACCCCCACCCAGAGGGGTCGAGGCAGAGAAGGCTGACACGATTGGCAGACGTCATGAACGTGCAGGGGCACCCTCAAACGGTGAACCCGGGAGTTGACACTGCTCCAACACACCAGGGAATCAACCACCTCGGTGTTACCCAATGCGGTGGTTGTTCCTATAACCCCTCAAGAAAAAACTCCAAAACACACCTGCGGGCATACACCGGCTATACCGCAGTACAAGTGTTTCAGTTTCCAAAAAGGGTTAACCCAGGCCTACGGGTCGCAAACATCACTTCGGACCGGGCCTGGCGGTACGGGAAGCACAGGGTCACCAGAGGAGGTCAAAAAACCACCCCCACAGGCCCCCTTCGCCATGCGTGAGAGAGGAGCGAAAAATAATGGAGAACCAGCCCCTAAGCACACCGTACCTGGTATTCCCCGGCGGTCTCCCAACCAAGTACTAACCAGGACCAACCTGTGTAGCGGCCGAGATCCGACGAGATCGAGCGCGTACAGAATGGCATGGCTGTAAGCCATGACGACAGTGCTGAGTAAAAACATACCCAACCAGGGTCTCCATAGCGCTTAACCCTGTGACACCCAGACCGACCTGGCATTTTTCCCCCTGAAAAAAGCCCAAGTCCCTCAGGGTACCAGAACAGCAGATCTGCATCCCCGGCGGACAACGGGTTCAACTGATCTGGACCAGCGTGACCAGAACCAGTCCCGTGCCCTAACCACGCCGACATGCCTACTCCAGGAGAAGGGCAGATATGCGTGTTGATCTTAACATGAAAAGAAGGCGCCACCCAGACGTTCGGACGAACCGCGCCTGGTGGCCCACCCAAAGGGCGTGAGACCCCACTACATATGTTCAGATCCATCCCGTCATCATCCCCCAGACATGAACGAGAATCCGTCGACAACCCACCCAGGTCATGGGATGTGGTCGTCGGAAGAGGAAAAACCCCCATCTCAGTTGCTTTATAAAAACGCTGTTTCAACCACAAGCAACCAAGGCGTGCCAGCCAATCGCCTGTTTACAGCGAGCTAGCACTATACGTGCGTCGGGACACACCCCCATCAATGAACAGGCTATTTAGACCTGTCATTGAATCCCCAAGGCGCCCAGGGGAACGACAAGAGGGGTGTGACACTCCCTAACTCCAACACTTCTGGAATAGAAAGAAGGAAGCATCAACAGTATGTATCCCAGTCTACACAGCCGGGGTAAAAAATGTTCACATTTTTACATCCCACCACCCTCCCATAGGAAAGAGACGGGGATCCCCAGAGAGACTTCCCACGCGAGCTGTACAGATTGAAAAGAATATATTGCACCTTGAGCCATGTAAAAAACTGGTTTTAGGGCCTCCGGGGAAGAGGCACTGAACCCATACACACTCAACAAACGAATTGAATCGAATATACATACAATAGAAAAGGACCCTTCTAGAGGGTCCACTCACTTTGACAATCTGAGGAGGAAGGCTCTGTACTCTGATGGAGGCTTCCTCACATGGAAGAAGGAGTCCGAACTCACAGAAGGCCTGAATAGGCGCTTGGTGAGGAGGAGCCCTGACCACCCCCCCTGAAAACAGATCCATCACATGGACCTGAACAGCACACGGAAGTCCTACCAACAGAGACGCGCACGGTGACGTACTCTATGGCGGGGGAATTCCTGCGGTGCACACGCCCAATATACCAGGCCGTGGGACCAGGAACTCCCTCCCCCCCCCCCCCCCCCCCCCGTAACGTGCCGAACCGCCACGTGACGGGAACCTTGAAGGACAGGGGGTGTACCCCTGACCGACAGAACAATGGGGAGAGGAAAGGTTACCAGTTCACCCCTTTACGACCCCACACCCATGATACGACGTAACGACAAAAAGAGAATATGACACAGTCATAGTCTGCTCTATGAAGCGTTTCACAGCTCCACACAGCGCATGAGCTAACCTGCTATCTGATTTTTACTAAGGAAAAACACAGAATAGAGAGGGCTATAAGAACCCCGGTCCAACATACACATGTGCTTCTGTGGCCAGTACAACCCAGTTGTAGGTCACATGACACACACAACCCATCATCACCTACAAAAAATGGCAAAAACACTCAACAGAGGAACGCCGTTTTTTTCACAATGAGAGAATACATCATTCTTGATTAGTATCGACCACAGGCCTTGCTAAGCACACATGACAGCAACCAAACCAATTTCCCTTTAGGAAATAAGTTTCTCCAGCAGACTTAGCACAACCTCAGCAATCAAGCTAAGAGTTACATCGTATCCCTACCACACAAAAGACACAATTAATGCACAACATGTCTGATAGGAGGTGATAAAGTCCCCAGGGAACCGGGGGGGAAAACACAATCCTCCTATTTTACCCTCAATACGGCCAGTTAAAACAGGAAAACCTGTTAATGTGTGAACACACTGTTCATTGTCATTACAGTCTGAGAAAGAACATTCTTTTACTCACTTGTCACCAAGCATAGCTTCATAGGTTAGTTGCCTTAGTAGTGAGTACACGGTACACATAAACACCATGATGTTTCTCACACAACAACCAGATCAATACATCACGATCTGCACGGAGAAGCTAACTGCCAGTGACAAAAACAGCTCACACATAACCCGCAACGTATCCTAAATGCATTGCAACAACATACGTTTTGGGAAAAAACACCGTTATTCACAATACATTTAGCAAAGTAAAACCAGAAGACGTGTTATGAGGTCTGGCCAACCCCGTACCTACCCGGAACGCAGATCAGCGAAGTGCAGTCACAAGACACCGTAGAACACAGCCGACCTGTGTTGTTCGATCCGGGCAGCGTCGCCGCTCCAACCAGTCGCTACAGTCCTCTTTGTTGACGCAATCCCCGTCCAGGCTCAGGGCAGGGTCGACGAAACATCCCCTGTCAAGGATGACGTCGCGGTCAAGAGTGTAAAACATGTTAAAATCAAAGCACGTTCAACAGAATAGCATCAAGCCAACGGCGATCAGAAGCGAGCTCCGGCGGCGCGCGAGAAGCTAAGCTACCCCGCGCCAGCCATGGCCCTAGCAGCAAGCTAACGTTTACCCAGCGACCACGACATGCTAGCCCCGCAGCTAACAGCTGACTGGCTAATAGTAGGCCTTAAGCAGGCCATGCAGCGATCCAGCAGGCTAACGCAGCAGTTAACAGCTGACTGGCTAACCGTAAGCTATGAACATGTAAACAATGACATAACACTCACCCAGACAGGCCGCCGTTCTGAACCTCTCCTCACTTTTTAAGAGAAAAGAGAAAACAAGACGTCAACACCGCTTCACAACGGTGAACATCCGGCGGAATCAGCACAGTACCAACTGGCCTGTGTAGCTGACTTCGAACATGAATCTGCCGCTATCGCACATTACATGCACATATCCCCTCGTGAAGGAATACTCTCATTTGGATATGAAAGATGGGGTCTTAACACGGTGACAGAGAGAATCCACTCGTCCAGAACACACAGGGATCACCAGTGTCAATGGTCGCGGCCCACTAGTTAAAACTATAATGGTCTCCAGACCAAGGCCTTCTGTCGCCTAGGCGGCTAAACAAAGGACCCTAGCCTGGGGCCGGTTTCCATAAACTTTGTCAAGTAGCCCCCATAGCACTAACAGACAAGTGGAGCCCGCCAGCAAACACTACTCACCCAACCTGGAACGCACCGCTTCTCACAACAGCGGCATGTCCTACAGTTCAGCTGTGGCCTGACAGGTTTCACCCCAACAAACACAGCAAGGAACTGCAGTTGAGAAGCATGCAGCGGCGTGCTCCCAATACGAAAACCGGTGGAGGGTTTTTAGAATGATCATCATCTTCTAGACACTCCAGTACGAAGACAATATCGCCGTATTTTCTCGAAAATAGTGAGAGAGAAAATAAAGATATGATGTCAATGTATCCTTGTTTCCCAAGCTGTTCCTAATCCAATTTCTTCCATCATGGTGTCAAGTGTGGGGATCTACCGAGGCACTTCTTCCTTGTGGTGAAAGCGAGAAGGAGGAGAGCAGGTGACCACACACCTGCTTATGAAGGTAAGCTGATGAGGGGTGTGGTCAGACTAATACTGGTATTAGAGGTACATTTGTGGTTTATTCAGTACGCGTGCACGTACGCGAGATAGTGCAGTAGTGATGCCAAGCTAAGCCACTAACGATACAGAACTTCAAATCCCTCTCCCACTGCTGTTTAATGGAGGCCAGGCCATCTGATGGGCTAAGTGACAGTAACCTGTAGATCCTGGAGTCTGTCATCCTCCATATCCTTGTTTATCCCCATATCTCTATTTTTAATAGATACTGATCTTACTAGAGATCTTAACTGAAAGTACAACATGAATTCACTATCTCTTAAATTATACAGATCTTTCAATTCATTAAAGGGTATTGTCTCTCCATCCTTCACAATCTGTCCTAGTTGATGTATTCCTTTACCCTGCCATGAAGTATTTACTAGTGTACTGCCCCATATGGGGCATGAAGGTAAAGAGATCCCTTTGAAGGCTAACCGTTTCTGTAGGGTTTTGATTATCTCACATGAAAATTGTATTATAGGGTTATCCATTTCAAAGTTAAGTTTAGGGTGAAACCATAATGATACCAAGGTTCTGATAAAATATTCTCCTCAATCCATTTCCAACTGCCTATTTCGGTCTTGCATAATTATGTAACCCCATGACAAGGGGAATCTGGCATTATAAGAGAGATACTGTAGTATGAGTAAACATCCGGAATACCAAGTCCACCGCTATTTCTTGTAGCTGATTCTAGGTGTCTTCTCCCTCTACAAGAAACCTGTAAATAACTTATTTATCTCTTTAAACCAGTAAGAGGGGAATTTGAGTGGTACAACTGATATTAGAAATTATATTCTAGGTAAAATATTCATTTTTATTATTTCTGCTCTACCCCATAATGAAATGGGTAGCACTGTCCATCTCTTAATATCCTCCCTAATTGTGTTCAAGAGGTGTGGACCATTAAAAATCGTGTCTATAGGTGTCCGGATGTTTATTCCGAGGGATTCTCTGTAAGGGAGCAGAACCAATATGTGAAGGGTGGGGTAAATCTCCATTGTTTACTTGTGTGATTGTTTACAGAGAGAGCAAAGCGCACTGACATGGGGGCATGATCTGAGATTATAATATTATGGATGTTGCACTCTATCACATTCTCAACTGTACATTGTGAAAAAAGAAAGTAATCAACCCTTGAGTACGAAACAATTGTATTCTAATCATTACCACAATATGATGCTTATATCATCATCTTTTCTTGGGTGGCTGATCTTTTGAAAAAAAACAAGACCCTGCCTTATCTTTAAAGGACATCCTGTTGTCTGTTCTCTGTCAACTACTGGAACTGAGTGATACACACACTGACACATACACACACACACGCACATGCATGCGCACACACACACACACGCGCACACGTATGCGCACACACAGGCACACGTATGCGCACACACACACACTCACACACACACTCACACACACACACACACACACACACACACACACACACACACACACACACACACACACACACACACACACACACACACACACACACACACACACACATCTCATATAATCAAACCATTTTTTGTTAACAGAATTCGGCTATAGGGTGACAATAATGTGGTCAAGAGGCATGGTTTCTATCTTGAGCCTTAACTGGCGTGGTTTATTATTCACATGGCAGAGCAGTAACACTACAGGTCTCCTCTCACTGAGAGGCTGGGGGAAAGAGAAAGAAGTGGGATGAGACACCTCTATTTATATTCGCCACCTGGTGGTGTTCCTGAGTGTCTCTGCCTAGAGTGCCCTCTAGTGGAAACAGTTATATATGCAGTTAGATATTTACTAGTGTAAACAGTTATATATGCAGTTAGACAGTTACTAACAATCCTACACAGAACCTCTGCCTTCAACACTCCCACTTAGGGTTTAGCATACTGGATAACATCTTGGAAAAACATTTTACAACGGAAATAATATAATCCAAAAACATCAACAGGGTATGACAGTCAATACTTTCACATTAAACATGACCCTTGCAAATCCCTTCAATTTTAATTTGGAACAGGTCTGCTACTCTGTCATCCGTTGGACAGTAAACCGGTGTCATCCTTTCTTCTCTGATGACAGATCTGATGAGATGATATTTTCTATATTGGCATGTTTACATCTATGTTGACACAATGGGTTCCTGGCAATCACAATGGTTCCCTGGTTGCCCTCATAAACAACAGCCCTCATATATAAACAGTGTCCATCATTTTTAACTGATGTTCTGGATACATACACTCAGGTATGGTCATAGCTAGAGCCGTATATTCGGCTTCACTAGTTGATAGTACCATTGTGGGCTGCTTCTTTGTTTTCCCACGAAACCAGTGAGTTGTCTGTATTCAAACTCACACAATATCCTGTACCTTTAAGATAACAAAAAAAAACATGTTTGGTTGTAATCCAAATGCTCCTCTATGGGGTCAGCCAAATGCTGTGACAATCCACTCTCTACAAACCATTGGTCAGGGCGGGTACACATTGTTAAATAAATGAGGCTACCCACAGCCTGGGGTGTGTCACTCTTTGCTTTGAGAAAGTAAACAAACACTGCCCCTGTGCACACATCTGTAAAAGACAGTACATATCCAAAGCCTCCTATGGACTCGTTGCTTACGTGGCCGGCTAGGTCCGTGTCAACTAATGAAAGTGGTACCCTTACTCTGTCTGTGGGATTTCTGTATCTCGGTTGAGTAAACTTCCCCGTTTTGCACTCTGCACAATTTTTGTCAGGTCTACGCTTTTCTCCTTCAATGTGCATGCCTTCTGACACTACTTGCAGTTTCAGTAAATCCTCGTAATTACAATGACCCATAAGCTCGTGCCATGTCTGAATATTGTGACTGGCCGTCACGCTACACATATCATTATTATCATTACACTTGTCGTTGTCATTACACTCCATTTGCAGATAATATATTCTCTGGTACATCTTTATATCAAACCGTGTACCGTCAGGTTCTACAAGAAAATGTGTACCTTTATCGAAGAATACCTTGGCACTGCTTGCAGTAGCAGCTATTACAGAGAATAGTCCTTGTGGGAACGATGGTACGTAGAGAGCGTTCTTTAACGTCACCGTACGCCGGCGGCCCTTACTGTCCGCGAGGCATACCTGTGCGTCTCTCTTGCGCCAATCCGTAGGTGCGTCTCCTGTCTGCCAGCTCCATGCTGTGCCTCTCCGGGTGGAAAGTGTCGTCAAATTTCTTGAACCGACTCCTGTCGTTGATGACATGGGACGACGCACCTGTGTCCACGATCAGTCCCCTTCTCTGGGCTCGCTGCAGCTGGGCCGGTCCGGCAGTGCACGCCGTCCGCGCCCCTAAAGCGCAGTCTTCTTGTCCCGTTATTCTCCGGGCGTCGTCTCGATCCGTCTCACGTCGACCGTCGCCGCCATCGTGTCCGCTGTCGTCATCCTGTCCACAGCTGTCTTCTTGTCCGTAGCCGCCATCTTGTCCGTAGCCGCCATTTTGTCTGTAGCAGCCATTTTGTCCGTGGCCTCTGTCTCGTCCATGGCCGCCGTCTCATCCATGGCCGTCATCTTGCCCATGCGTGTATCGCACGCTCTGGTCGTGTTTCTTCATGCACGCTCTGTCTGTGTGCTCCGTGGATCTGCAGAAGCTACACCAGACAGTCCTTGTGCAGTCGCTTCTCCGATGGCCTTTCTCTCCGCATCGCCAACACGCCAGTTCCGTCATGGTCCTGGTCCTCTCCCTTGGCGTCGCTCCTTTAGCACCCTCTCTCCCGCCTCCGCGGCGGCTGGGTGGGTATCTTCTGAGGCCTCGAAGTTCCTTAACTTATCTTTGAACTGTCCCAGCGTCATGTCCGTTTTGTACAGCTCCGGTAGTCCTCTCATCATCATCGCCATCATTAGCCCATCGCTTGGTGCTTCTCCGGCACTCCTCAATGGCGTCGTGATCTGCTCCGCTCTGTTGACGTATTCGGTCACAGTCTCGGTGGGCCCCTTCCTCAGGGCCGTTAGTGCTATGTAGAGGGCCACGACTCTGGGTCTTCCTCACCCGATGTAATGCTCTCTCAACACCTCCAGGCTTTCTCTGCCTCTGTCTTTAGTGTCGCGGAATATCAGCCCCAGGCTGGTGTTGTCGAGCAGCGGCGCTAACTCACAGTACGCGTCTGTGTTACGCTGGTCATCCAGGGCTTGCTCTTCCGCCGTCAGTTCTCCCGTGGGGGCTGCCAGGATCGTCTCCTTCAGTCCCGCACCGTGCATGCAGCATAGCATGCGCTCTTCCCAGAGCTCGTAGTCCTCTGCTTTTCCATTGAATGAGGGCCATTTGCCCCTTCCCTTGTTTTCCATCCTCTTCGTTGGTGGTAGGCTTAGCTTTAGCTCTTGTTGGCCTAGCGTCTAGCCACACGGTGCTCCCGGCGCTAACCTAGCCTATACTTTAGCTAAGCTTGCTACAGTACCCTTATTATTTCGCCCCGGCGTTATCTGGGCCCATAACCTGTTAACAGAATTCGGCTATAGGGCGACAATAATGTGGTCAAGAGGCATGGTTTCTATCTTGAGCCTTAACTGGCATGGTTTATTATTCACATGGCAGAGCAGTAACACTACAGGTCTCCTCTCACTGAGAGACTGGGGGAAAGAGAAAGAAGTGGGAGGAGACACCTCTATTTATACTCGCCACCTGGTGGTGTTCCTGAGTGTCTCCGCCTAGAGCGCCCTCTAGTGGAAACAGTTATATATGCAGTTAGATAGTTACTAGTGTAAACAGTTATATATGCAGTTAGACAGTTACTAACAATCCTACACAGAACCTCTGCCTTCAACATTTTTCTTCTCTCTCTCTCTCTCTCTCTCTCTCTCTCTCTCTCTCTCTCTCTCTCTCTCTCTCTCTCTCACACACACTCCTGAGGCTAAGTGGTGTGCGTGGTTCACTCAGTAATGACTGAGGATCATGCTGCATCAATTCTCACCCCACGTCTGTGCGTGTGTGTGTGTGAGAGAGAGAGAGATGGAGAGATGGAGAGCTATGTGAGAGATAGAGATAGATATATAGAGAGATGGAGAAAGAGAGATAGATGTGAGAGAGATAGAGAGATAGATGGAGAGAGATATAGAGAGAGGGATGAAGAGATATAGAGAAACAGATGGAGATATATAGAGATACTGTAGATGGATAGAGAGAGATGGAGATATAGAGATGGAGAGAGAGGGATGTCTTGTGGTTAAGATGAGGTTGTCTTGTGGTTAAGATGAGGTTGTCTTGTGGTTAAGATGAGGTTGTCTTGTGGTTAAGATGAGGTTGTCTTGTGGTTAAGATGAGGTTGTGTTGTGGTTAAGATGAGGTTGTCTTGTGGTTAACATGAGGTTGTGTTGTGGTTAAGATGAGGTTGTGTTGGGGTTAAGATGAGGTTGTCTTGTGGTTAAGATGAGGTTGTGTTGTGGTTAAGATGAGGTTGTCTTGTGGTTAAGATGAGGTTGTGTTGTGGTTAAGATGAGGTTGTGTTGTGGTTAAGATGAGGTTGTGTTGTGGTTAAGATGAGGTTGTGTTGTGGTTAAGATGTGAACAGAACAGGTGGTGCGGGCGGTGATGTGACAGGCCAACAGGGGGTGCGGTGATGTGACACAGAACAGGTGGTGCGGTGATGATGTGACACAGAACAGGTGGTGCGGTGATGTGACACAGAACAGGTGGTGCGGTGATGTGACACAGAACAGGTGGTGCGGTGATGTGACACAGATCCTCTCACTGCAGAGAGACGGACAGGCGGATCCTGCAAGAACTCGACGACTAGGCTGTTGAGTCAACCTGCTATACCTGGCATAATTTTGTTTTATGATGGATCCTGTAACTGAGGGGTACAATTCCCTGACTGTATTGTTAGATATGATATTTAATACCACTACCTCATGTACTTTAACTTCTGGCCACCCAGTACAAGATATAAGTATGATGAACACTTTCCCACCTGATGAAACGAATCCACACAAATGTACCAAATCGAAGGTTTAATACAGCAAAAGGTGTATACAACGATCACTTAATTACATTTATGATTTGAAATATGAAATATGCACTTTTATGGCAAATGAGTATTCGTAGGTAAATCAACATTGAATGTCCAATCTCTGGTTACGCAGGGAGTAAGTATACAACCTGGAATATTTAGGAAACGATAGCGATGGTACTTAGATGATTATAGCTGGATACACTAAGGGGGGGGGGTGTCCCGCTGGTTGTAAGACAGTAGGAGGGGGGGGTTAGAGAAGCCGCTGGCGGTATCCCATCTGGCCGACGGTGTCTTGGGAGAATCCAAAGTCTTGGACACGGTGCCCACAGAACCTCGGACCGCAGACGAATACAGCTGGACCCTCTGTGGACGGTAGCTGCCGGTCCACAACAGAGAGACGTGAGGCGACCTCACTGGTGTAGAGCGCCGTCTCACCTGGAGTCCTCTCCGGGGGGTAGTTCCAACACTCCGCAGTGTTGGCCTTTATCCATGGAATAATCAAAGCACACAAAGCATAATCCAAGCCGTGGAAGGCTCGCCGTCGTCCGGGTAGAGTAATCCAATATACAGGTCCAGTCGCTCTTGGCCCGGAGCTCCTCGGATGCAAGCACCACTAGGGGTCTGCCCAGCCTGGTTAAGCGTCCAGATAACGTCAGGAACGATGGGGGGTACTGATAACTTTAGAACTCTAACCGAACGATGCACCATACATAAATAGACTATTATTAGCTTAATAGAATACGTCCAACTCGACGGTATAGTGCCAAACTATGACTATTCAACTATTAATCTACACGATATCTCAATGCCTATTCTGGGCCAAGTAGGCCTTACTACACCACACGTGCGTCGTGGGGAGGCTTTGCGTCTGTCACTCTGTTGGAGGGTAAAGAACTGGACTAAAAGAAAGTTCTACTTTACTTGCGCCATATATATATGCGCTATGAACAAATAGTACCATTCGTATTTCGCCCGACATATTCCTGCGCGGAACCGGGGCTTGCCACGACATGTTAGGCGGCACGATTGAACTTGGACCTAGGGGTATGGCAACCTGGCGCCAGGTTCTCGTCCAATGGTAGAATGAAACTATTATGGGCTGTTTAGTAGACTAAAGGGATATTCAATGCATATTGTACAAGGAATATACAGGGGATATCAAACGATATACAAATACAATTAAATATATATATATAAATAAATATACATATTCGGTTTAATCTGATCCTTCACAACAGCCGCCCCCTAATTAGTCCCACCTAATTAGCTAAGCAGAGACAGATTAACCGCACTGTCTACCACTCAAGGTCCGCTGTAAGGGTCAGTCAACTCACAAAGTCATAGGGTCATGGTCATCATCGATAGTATCTGGGAGTCGGGGCAGTTCTATGAGCCTCGCCACGGGACGTGTGTAGGTGCGCCCTTGGACGAGTACTTCAGCTGCTCGGACCTTGCCATCGGCACCGGTGATCACTTTGCTTACGCGGCCAGCCGGCCACATAGCTCTGGGTAGTGACTGGTCAATAATCATGACGACTGTTCCTTCTGTCAAATTGTCTCTCTCTTTTACCCACTTCTGGCGGGTCTGTAGAGACGGTAGGTAGTGAAGTAGGAAGCTGCTCCAAAACTTGTCAGCTAGTACTTGGCTGTACCTCCACATTCTTCGGCCGTTCGCTTCTTCGGGCCTGTACATTGTCTGGGGTAGCGCGGGGTCCAGCCGCCCCATTAGGAGTGTGTTGGGGGTGACTGGGTCGACATCTGCTACATCACTGGAGACGTAACCGAGGGGCTTTGAGTTCAATACTCCCTCGATCTCCGTGAGGACTGTCATTAGGACTTCCTCCGCCACAGTCTGGGCTCCAAGTACGGCGTACAGGGCTGTCTTTATAGAACGTACTTCTCGTTCCCAGGTTCCACCGAAGTGGGGTGCGTTCGGGGGATTAAACTGGAAGTCAATCTGGGCTGGAGCGAGGTGGGTCTTAAGTTCTGGGCCCATAGCTTGGAAGCTCTCTCTCAGCTCTCTTTCTCCGCCTTTGAAGTTGGTCCCGTGATCAGACAACAATGTAGACGGTTTTCCTTTCCGTGATGCGAATCTCCGGAAGGCCATAAGGAATGAGTCTGTGCTCATGGTCGGAAGGAGCTCGATATGTATCGCTCTGGTGGTCATGCATTTGAATACAATACCCCACCGCTTCTCGGTGCCTCTTCCTCTCTTTATATACAACGGGCCAAAGCAGTCCATGCCTGTGGAGTGGAATGGCTTGTCGCCGATTCGGAGGCGACAGGGGGGTAAGTCAGCCATCCGTGGTATGCTGGGCTGCGCGCGCCACTTACGGCAGTCTAGACAGGTTCGCTGGAAGCGCCGTACTGCTTCTCTCCCTTGCAATATCCAATAACGACGTCTGATCTCCGCGAAGACTCTCTCTGCTCCTGCATGGTGTACATCCTCGTCGTATTTCTTTATGATCAGCTCTGTGACCTTGTGTCGGCTGTTCAAGACGATCGGGTACTTAATGTCATCTGGTAGATCGGGGGCTCTCCGCAGGCGACCACCCACTCTGATGAGATTATGGGCGTCACTCTCTGGTGCCAGGTGAATCAGTCTGCTGTCTGATGGGACGGGGTTTCCTCCCTGTAGACAGTCTAGCTCATCGGGGAACGAGTCTCTCTGGGCTCGTTGTAGTAGAAGAAGTTCTGCTTCTTCGTAGTCAGCTGCTGACATGTCAGTGGTGGACTGAATCTCTGGGTGGTGCCGCAGGAATGTTCTTTGCTGCGCACTCTCTAGGGTAATGCAGTCATCTATGTTGGGGTCTGTGGAGGCGACAGTGCTCAGTCCACAGAACATAGGTTTCTTGTTCTCAGCCTCCTCGTTACTTGCTTCCCTCGGGGTGGGCGTAGGCCAATCTCCTTCCGGGAGCTTGAGGAATGCTGGTCCGTCACTGTAGATGTTGCGACGGGTTAGGTCATCCAGAGACATTCCCCGGGTGATGACGTCAGCTGGGTTGTGTTTGGTGTCCACATACCGCCAGCTTGCTTCTTCTGTTAACTCTTGAATCTCGGTGACTCTGACTCCCACGAAGACTTTGTATCTGCATGAATCGGACTTGATCCATGTGAGTACTGTCGTGGAATCTGACCACAAGATTGTTCTATGCACCGGGATGGTGAGTTCACGTTGGATTAACGTGGCTAGATGCGCTCCTGCGAGGGCTGCGCAGAGCTCTAGACGTGGGATAAATTGTTGCTTATGTGGGGCTATTCTTGAGCGGGCCAGGATGAAAGCAGTGTGTATCTCTCCTCCCATCTCTTGGGCACGCAAGTAGGCCACCGATCCGTAGGCTACTTCGGAGGCGTCGCTGAAGACGTGTAGATCAATCTCGCATGTCTCTGGCCTCACTGTGGATGGGAAGTAGCTGCGGCGTATATTGACGCCTGGGAGTGAGCGGAGTTCCGTCTCCCACTCTCTCCATGTTGAGGCAAGGTGTGCGGGTATTGGGTCGTCCCAGCCCTGGTCCTTGTCCCATAGTGCTCGTACAATCATCTTTGCCCTGGTGGTGTAAGGTAGAATACATCCCAACGGGTCATATTGTCTGGCGAGTGTTCTGTACACACTCCGTCTGGTGCTCGGTATCGCAATGTATGACGCCGTGGGTGGCGGATACATCGGCGAGCGTTGGGGGAGAGGCCTCCTAGGCGAGTCTCCTCTTGCGCCTCTCTGTGGGCTGGTACCGGCAGGGCACCATAGCCAGCTGGTCCAGGTGCTATTCCTCGGGGCTGGTCGTGCGTCGTGCTCACCCGTGAATAGAGTCGGGGGTCTGTAGCGCAGCGCCGCGGGGGTACAGCCTGGACTGTATGGGACCTCCTGGTCCGGTGGAGTACTGTGCTGTCGTCGGGCTTGGTTCTCCTCCTCTCCCTCTTCTTCCTCTATCAGATCTTCCAGATCCTGTAGTGGTTTATCTTGCTTCTCTGCAGTGTATGCCGCTCCTTCCTTGTAGCTGGGTCTCGCTTGGACCGGTCTGGGAAGGGGGTCTGCGGGGGGTATAGGCTTTGTCTGTTGGTCAAGTTCAGGGTCGCTGAGGGTTGCTCGTTTAGGAGGCGCTGCTCTTGACTGTTGTCTCGACGAGTTCCTTGAACCCCTGGTGGAGGGAGAGGGTGTTGCCCTGGGGATCAGCCGCTTCCTTAGCTGCGCCATTAACTTGTCGCGCTCGGCTTGTAGTCTGTCGCGCTCGGCTTGGCGCTGGATGAGATCTGTGTTGCGCTCTGCTTCTCTTTGGGCATAGTCAGCGGCGCGCTGGGCTTCGGCGGCGGCGCGCTCTGCTTCTCTTCGGGCATAGTCAGCGACGCGCTGGGCTTCGGCGGCGGCGCGCTCTGCTTGTCTTTGGGCACCGTCAGCGGCGCGCTGGGCTTCGGTGGCGGTGCGCTCTGCTGCGGCGGCGGCGCGCTCTGCTGCGGCCCGGTCTCTTACCATATTAATTTCCGTCTGAAGGCGTCTCATCTCCCGGCGTATGCGCTCTTCTTCGCTCCGTCGCTGCGCTTGGAGGCGTTCTCTTTTAATAGTAAAATGTTCGTGCTCGCTGAGCGCCTGTGCTTGGAGACGGTCGCGTTCACCCTGAAGTCGATCGCGTTCGGTAGAGGCTGTCAGGCGGACGAGGAACGCCTGTTGTAGCATCCTCGCCGCTTCTCTGGGGGAAGGCGGTTGTGGAGGTGAGCTGCTCCTGCGTGAGCCGCTCCTGGGGGTACTCGTTGGGGAGTCCTGGAGCTCTATTTCCTCGGCGCTCTCCTCCTCTTCTTCCGTGCAGAGTTCTCTCTCTGTAGGGTTGTCTTCCTCCCGGGGCTGGTCGGGGACTACTTCTTGGGTAGTGGCGGGGGGTAAAGGCATGTCAATTCCCTCCTGGTCCCCACCGTGAGCTTGGTCAGTTACATTAGGACCTACTAGGGCCTCTGTGGTCGGGGAAACCTGGTCGTTAAGGTCAGACATAATTTTACTTTCTACTTCTACCGCGTTTACCGTTTGTCGAAGGCTAGGTAGTTGACTGACAGTGTAAGCCTCTAAGTACTGAGGTGTCTGTCGTCTGCGCCACGGGCGTTCTAGGTTAGGAGGATCGTTTCGTGGAGTGTTCATCATAGGCCATTTCGATATTAATAACACTATATTAATATTACACTAGTTACCCTCCGGCTCGAAGGACCAATTGTAACTGAGGGGTACAATTCCCTGACTGTATTGTTAGATATGATATTTAATACCACTACCTCATGTACTTTAACTTCTGGCCACCCAGTACAAGATATAAGTATGATGAACACTTTCCCACCTGATGAAACGAATCCACACAAATGTACCAAATCGAAGGTTTAATACAGCAAAAGGTGTATACAACGATCACTTAATTACATTTATGATTTGAAATATGAAATATGCACTTTTATGGCAAATGAGTATTCGTAGGTAAATCAACATTGAATGTCCAATCTCTGGTTACGCAGGGAGTAAGTATACAACCTGGAATATTTAGGAAACGATAGCGATGGTACTTAGATGATTATAGCTGGATACACTAAGGGGGGGGGGGGTGTCCCGCTGGTTGTAAGACAGTAGGAGGGGGGGGTTAGAGAAGCCGCTGGCGGTATCCCATCTGGCCGACGGTGTCTTGGGAGAATCCAAAGTCTTGGACACGGTGCCCACAGAACCTCGGACCGCAGACGAATACAGCTGGACCCTCTGTGGACGGTAGCTGCCGGTCCACAATGGAGAGACGTGAGGCGACCTCACTGGTGTAGAGCGCCGTCTCACCTGGAGTCCTCTCCGGGGGGTAGTTCCAACACTCCGCAGTGTTGGCCTTTATCCATGGAATAATCAAAGCACACAAAGCATAATCCAAGCCGTGGAAGGCTCGCCGTCGTCCGGGTAGAGTAATCCAATATACAGGTCCAGTCGCTCTTGGCCCGGAGCTCCTCGGATGCAAGCACCACTAGGGGTCTGCCCAGCCTGGTTAAGCGTCCAGATAACGTCAGGAACGATGGGGGGTACTGATAACTTTAGAACTCTAACCGAACGATGCACCATACATAAATAGACTATTATTGGCTTAATAGAATACGTCCAACTCGACGGTATAGTGCCAAACTATGACTATTCAACTATTAATCTACACGATATCTCAATGCCTATTCTGGGCCAAGTAGGCCTTACTACACCACACGTGCGTCGTGGGGAGGCTTTGCGTCTGTCACTCTGTTGGAGGGTAAAGAACTGGACTAAAAGAAAGTTCTACTTTACTTGCGCCATATATATATGCGCTATGAACAAATAGTACCATTCGTATTTCGCCCGACATATTCCTGCGCGGAACCGGGGCTTGCCACGACATGTTAGGCGGCACGATTGAACTTGGACCTAGGGGTATGGCAACCTGGCGCCAGGTTCTCGTCCAATGGTAGAATGAAACTATTATGGGCTGTTTAGTAGACTAAAGGGATATTCAATGCATATTGTACAAGGAATATACAGGGGATATCAAACGATATACAAATACAATTAAATATATATAAATAAATATACATATTCGGTTTAATCTGATCATTCACAACAGATCCTCTGAAGAACGTTTACCATCAATGTGTGAGACCGGCCGAGTCCAGATACTGTAGTGAGACCCGCTGAGTCCAGATACTGTAGTGAGACCCGCTGAGTCCAGATACTGTAGTGAGACCCGCTGAGTCCAGATACTGTAGTGAGACCCGCTGAGTCCAGATACTGTAGTGAGACCCGCTGAGTCCAGATACTGTAGTGAGACCCGCCGGGTCCAGATACTGTAGTGAGACCGGCCGAGTCCAGATACTGTAGTGAGACCCGCCGAGTCCAGATACTGTAGTGAGACCCGCCGAGTCCAGATACTGTAGTGAGACCAGCCGGGTCCAGATACTGTAGTGAGACCGGCTGGGTCCAGATACTGTAGTGAGACCAGCCGAGTCCAGATACTGTAGTGAGACCCGCCGAGTCCAGATACTGTAGTGAGACCAGCTGGGTCCAGATACTGTAGTGACACCGGCCGAGTCCAGATACTGTAGTGAGACCGGCCGAGTCCAGATACTGTAGAGAGACCCGCTGGGTCCAGATACTGTAGTGAGACCCGCTGGGTCCAGATACTGTAGAGAGACCCGCTGGGTCCAGATACTGTAGTGAGACCCGCTGGGTCCAGATACTGTAGTGAGACCCGCTGGGTCCAGATACTGTAGAGAGACCAGCCGAGTCCAGATACTGTAGTGAGACCAGCCGAGTCCAGATACTGTAGTGAGACCGGCCGAGTCCAGATACTGTAGTGAGACCCGCCGGGTCCAGATACTGTAGTGAGACCCGCCGGGTCCAGATACTGTAGTGAGACCCGCTGAGTCCAGATACTGTAGTGAGACCCGCTGAGTCCAGATACTGTAGTGAGACCCGCTGAGTCCAGATACTGTAGTGAGACCCGCTGGGTCCAGATACTGTAGAGAGACCCGCTGAGTCCAGATACTGTAGTGAGACCAGCCGAGTCCAGATACTGTAGAGAGACCAGCAGATACTGTAGACTCCAATTCAAGTCTACTGTCGCCACAATTCCACATCAGTAGCGAGGCTACGTCAGTAATCTGTACTTTTTCATAGTTTGTTCACTTGTTGAGTGTAGATGTTTCTATTGGAGTAGGTGCACCTAATTGACTTAAATAGGGGGGGGGGGGGGGGGGGGGCAAATTAAGATAAGATAAGATAAGATATTGCTGTATTCGTCCTCTCGGGGAAATTCAGCAATCATAGCAGCTTGTGGGGGGGGGGGGGGGTACAGGTATGGGCAGGGTAATAGTAGAAATACATAAATATAGGCAATCAAATTAGATCTGAATATAACATTATGAGGAAAAATAAACAGTGGAAACAATAAAATGTATCTGGATTCAAAGATATGAGAAAGATAAACAGTATAAACTGGTGCAGATGAGGGTCTGTATGTCCTATCGGTTATAATATTATATGTTATAATAAATAGAGGCGATAAAAATACATTTGAATTTGAATTGAAGTAAACGGTATACACAAGGTGGAGGTCACCAATCTTTCTCCAGCGACTAAAAACACACTTCTTCAATCGATATCTGAAATTCTCAAATTCTAAAACCACTAACCTTCTTACTGTCTTCTATCATGCACTCGTCCTACTATACTAAGTTGTCTTTACTACTATGCACTCAACACTGCAGCACTCAAGATTCAACACTGTTTGATTAACATTGTTACTCAGCTGAACAAGTTGTACCCTTCCTGCTGACTTGTCCTTTGGTTAAAAGCGTCAGCTAAATGATAAAATGTCAGAAATGTAAATGTAATGTGATGCTGCCTAGAAAGGTTTTTAAATAAGGCACCTCATTAGGAACCTTCCTATAGTATAGGTGAAAAAAGCGAGACACAGCCATGGTGTCCACAGTCCAACCTGGACACACCAAACCAAACCAAACCAAACCAAACCAAACCAAACCAAACCAAACCAAAGCAAACCAAACCAAACCAAACCAAACAACCAGCTGTCCTCGGTAGCGGTTTGTGATTCAGAATTTATGTGACAGAGTTTTGGTGAAGATTCACCCAAAGAGGAGCCATGAAACATTTAAGAAAGAAAGATGTGAAGACTGTATACTTTCTGCTGCTCCTTTAATCCCCCGTCCACCTCCTCGCCCTGCGCCGTCGGCCCCGGGGAGCCCAGAGCCACAGCTTGGACCCCACTGGAGTTTCAAAGCCACACAGCGACCGGGAGGAATGTCTGCTGGAACTGCTACATCAAAGCCGGCTTCAAATACCCAACAGAAACACTGTTTTAACCCCTTATCTACCAAGAAGCTCTGAAGCACTGCACTGCCTGGAGGAGACACACACACACACACGCACACACACACACACCACACACACACACACACACACACACACACACACACACACACAACACACACACACACACACACACACACACACACACACACACACACACACACACACACACCACACACACACACACACACACACACACACACACACACACACACACCACACACACACACACACACACACACACACACACATGCACTCAAATATATATATATATATATATACAGACACACACAGAGAAAGAGAGAGAGAAGAGGATAGAAGAGGAGAGGAGAGGAGAAGAGAGGAGAGGAGAGAAGAGAAGAGGAGAGGAGAGGAGAGAGAGGAGAGGAGAGGAGAGGAGAGGAGAGGAGAGGAGAGAGAGAGGAGAGGAGAGGAGAGGAGAGGAGAGGAGAGGAGACGAGAGGAGATGAGAGAGATGAGAGGAAGGAAGAGAGGAGAGGATGAGAAAGAAGAGGAGAGAGGAGAGGATGAGAAAGAAGAGGAGAGGAGAATAGAGTAGAAGAGAGGAGAGGATGTAACATTTATATTTGATACTTTGTGTCGTTAGTGAATAGTTAGTCTAGTTGCTCTGAGCAGCAGGTGAATGATGTTTCTACTGACTTCATATTTCATCAATAAAGCCATACATCAAACACTATCTGTGTGTGTGTGTGTGTGTGTGTGTGTGTGTGTGTGTGTGTGTGTGTGTGTGTGTGTGTGTGTGTGTGTGTGTGTGTGTGTGTGTGTGTGTGTGTGTGTGTGTGTGTGTGTGTGTGTGTGTGTGTGTGTGTGTGTGTGTGTGTGTGTGTGTGTGTAAT
>NW_028174418.1:0-24744 GCF_963971535.1 Notolepis coatsorum | reverse complement strand
AATCCATGTCTGTAATACTAATAATAATAATAATAATAATAATAATAATAATAATAATAATAATAATAATAATAATAATAATAATAATAATAATAATAATAATAATAATAATAATAATAATAATAATAATAATAATAATAATAATAATAATAATAATAATAATAATAATAATAATAAAACAAGAATAAAAACAATAACAATTTAATAAAACTTTTATTTTTTTATTATTTAAAATAAATTCATTCAGCCCCCCTAAAAAGGGTCTAGAACCGCTACTGCTGGGGGGCATGCACCTGGACCCCCCTAGAAGGGCTGAGCCTCCCTAAACTTCTATCTCTGGCAATGCTCCTGCACGTACACGCGGTATTTTTACCATTACTGACTCATGGGAACTAAAATAGTGGAGAGAATTGGCAGGGCTGCCTTTAGATGGAGGGGAAGCCAGGTGGGCGTGTGAGACGGGCATTTTGACAACTGCCATAAAAATAAAAATCCATGTTTCTCTTTTTCTGTTTGGAAAATGTTGAGGTTAGAGGCATGCAAACAGACAGCTGAGACTACAGTAAATAGATGCCACAAGATTCATGCCAACCTGACGGTTACATTCTGCAGTTTCTTTATTTAACCCAATCGACTGAATTGTGTTCACGCTTTAGGAAAATGTGCACAATCTCTATTAAAATGCACACATGCTTTGATCCATGTTGTGGGAGAAATTTGTGCACACATTTTGTATCTCATACATGTGTTATTCATATATTGCATGCACTTTGTTCAATCTAACAAAAATGTAGATTGAAAATAAAATGGGCTAAAGACATTTAATTGATCACCACTAAGAGTAACTGGCTGTATATAAAAGTGTTCCTCTTAGCAGAAAGCTTTGACAACTGCTACAATTCTGTCTATGAAAGAATCCCATTGTAGCTCTTTTATGTCAGCATTTTGGGTTTCAGTGTATGTTTATAGACTGACAAATACACACGTTACGTATTAGTGGTTGTGGTTTTGTGATCTGAGCTTAAATGCTAATTACCTCAGGGTGTTCATAAAATCAAACTGGCTCAGTGTAGCCGTCCACCGTTTTAATTATCGTGAGCCATGAGCCAGTGGGCAAATGAGTTGGCTTGTAAAATGTCAAGAAAATTGCATTTGAAGTGGCAAGAGATATGAGGTCTGGAAGTGTAGTTCCTTGTGAATGCATGGGGGTTAGCATGGATAGCACTGTATTTAATAAAACAAATACAAATAAAAGGTTTTCTTAATTAGATTAGATTAGATTAAATTGTATTGTCATCATACAGCACAAGTACAGTACAACAAAAATAACTTTGGCATCCAATCAGTGCAAATGTAACAGTAAAGTGCCTGTATACATTGTATATTGTTAATGCACTTTACTGTTACATTTGCACTGATTGGATGCCAAACTTCTTTTTGTTGTACTGTACTTGTGCTGTATGATGACAATACAATTTAATATAATCTTTCAGTACAGTACAGGTGATTAAACTGCATGTAAAATATATAAATGAGTACTACTGAGTAGTAGTGCTAATCAGATGTATGTTATAGTATTATTATGTACATTGATGAAGGTATAAAGACACTATGGTAGTAAGTCATACTGGCCAATGGCATAATTAACTAGTAAGAGTAGGTAAGGGATATGTATACAGATATAGTATCTACGGATATGCAAAAAGGATTATATGCAGGTATATACAGACAGATGTAGATAAATATATAAACGGTAAATATAAATATATGTATACCGTATATACAGCATTATTGTACATGCTATCATACAGAGTTATGGGTTATATGCAGGTGTATACAAATGTATATAGAAAGGATTATATGCAGGTATATTCAGACAGATATGGATATATACTCTAAATATTAATATATAAATACATTATATATATGTATTATTATTAATTAATAATGCAGCATAATTAATTAATAATGACCAAGAAGACTCTAGCTGTGGTATGTGAATGTGGGTCTTTCGGAGGACTCTGTCGCGGTGGTGCTGCTGACCTGCTCTCTCTTGGATCTGAGTGTTGCGCCCGGGGCCACGGCAAAGAGCCCCCCCCCCCCCCACACGGAGGAGCGTGTGAAGGCATCCTCTCATCCGTTCAATAAAGCCTAAACAGAGGACTGGCCAGAGTGGGCCAAAAATAAACCTTTTACACTGGCATTTTGTTTGTGTGTGTGTGTGTGTTTATTTGTAGAGCACTTTAACCCTTTAAGCACCTTTCAGTGAAAGCTTTTTGCCTCTGAAAAGGGACTTGTGGTGGCTGCTGCTGAAACTGGATGAAATGTTGTTTCGTCCATTTCTGAGAGTCTTGTGTCTGTGTGCTTTGTGTTTCACTCTGCTTTATGCACGTGCTGTGAACTTCATGCTCTCTCTCTCTCTCTCTCTCTCTCTCTCTCTCTCTCTCTCTCTCTCTCTCTCTCTCTCTCTCTCTCTCTCTCTCTCTCTCTCTCTCTCTCTCTCTCTCTCTCTCTCTCTCTCTCTCTCTCTCTCTCTCTCTCTCTCTCTCTCTTTCTCTTTCACTTTTTCTCTCTCTCTCTCTTTCTCTACACAGGGCATGTATATCAAATCAACATATGATGGTCTGCATGTGATCACTGGGACTACAGAAGGAGTGAGTATACAGACCTTGTTTATACTTTCAGTTCACGTTCAACAAGTAAATTGGACCTATACTTGGAGGCACGTGGCGTGTTGTTTGTTCACATTATGATGATAATGAGGTGTCACAGTAGATCTCCATCATGACAATAAACAGCAGCAACTATAACAGGGTTGCACGCCTAGGGGCAAGACCCCCCCCCCCCCGCCCTTCGAGTCCACTGATTGGGGCTACGTCCATATGATGAATTGTGGGGACAACAACCACAGAATCTTCTGCAGATCATGTTCACTCTATTAAAGAGGCACTATATACGACACGTCTCAGCCACTAGATGGTGCACTATTGATTGATTGATTGAAAAGTTTATTAACAGATTGCAGAATGGGTACAGTACAGTACATCTCAATACATACAATTGTTAAGGGGATGCAGACCAGAGAAAGACTTTCGTCTTGTTTCCACCAGGGTCCCCCATTTTCAATTCATCATAACATATATGACATACATGACATACAGATAGACAGTACTGCTACATCTATACATTTATGACATATCAGATTTGCAAATACAGTACTGTTTGTGATACAAAAGTGTCCAGAAAAGGAGTGTATATACATTTGGCGTAGAAACTGTACATTGGAGGAGGTTGGTGGGGTGGGGTTGGGTGGGTTGGGTGAGGGCTGTACATTGGAGGTGGGGGGGGGGGGGGGGGGGTTGGGTAGGGGACACACACACATTTTACACTGTACATTGGAATGTTGACAAAGCCTTACTTGGTCATTTACTGTACAACTAGGTTAGGACATTTGTTGGGGCCAGTTTCGAATTGCAGTCTCACGTAGGTGTTTTTTGAGAGTGTTTTTGAAGGTGGGTAGTGATTCACATTCCTTTACAGCTTTAGGCAGGGCGTTCCACATTGATGTGGCATAATTGCGAAACGTGTTTAGTCCCTTGTTTGAGCCGAATCTGGGTTTTACATGATTTGTGGAGCTCCCTCTGGTGTTGTGATCGTGGTATTCACTGACCTTTGGGAAGTATTTTGACATGTACATGGGTACCTTGGTCGCGTAGTGTATCTTGTAGACCAGGCCCATTGCAAGTTGCTGTACTCTGTCGTCTACTCTAAGCCATCCTAGGTTGTCAAAGTGGGCAGGGGTGAGGTGGGTTCTAGGAGTCAGGTCAAGTAGTAGTCTGACTAGCTTGTTTTGAGATGTTTGTAATTTGTTTTTTAGTGCCTTTGAGGTGCTTTGGTACCATGAGGTGCAAGCATAGTCGTAGTACCCTTGAATGAGTGCTCCTGCTAGAGTCTTCAGGGTATTCTTGTTTACCAGAGAGGAGATCCGGTACAAGAATCGCGTTCGTTGGTTGACTTTTTTTATTACATTGGATGCCATTTTGTCACAGGAAAGATTAGCCTCTAGGATGGAACCCAGGTAGGTAATTTCATCTTTCCTTGTGACAATATTGTCACCCACTGTAACCGAGAAGTCGTCAGTCTTGCTGAGTTTGTTATTTGAACCGAAGAGAATGGACTCTGTTTTGCCCATGTGTAATGATAGTTTGTTGTCGGCGAGCCATATGCAGATTTTGCCTAGTTCCGAGCTGAGGGCTTTTTCAACCTGTAACTTGTTCTTGTCAGAGACCAGCAGGGCTGAGTCGTCCGCAAACAGGAACAAGTTGCAGTCACAAGCTGACGACATGTCATTTGCATAAATTAGGAATAGTAGCGGTCCTAGTATGCTTCCTTGTGGAACACCACAGCTCACTGTGAGGGGGGGGGATAGGGTACCGTTTACTTCCACCATCTGTTCCCTCCCCTCCAGGTAGGATTGTATCCAGCTCACTGATAAACTATCAAAACCAATTGCTTTTAGCTTGTCAATCAGAATGGTGTGATTGACAGTGTCGAAGGCCTTTTGTAGGTCCAGCATGACCATGCCGCAGTATTTGCCCGCGTCCACCTCTTGTTTGATGTGGTCGTTCAAGTAGAGAAGGCATGTGTCAGTGGAGTGGGATGTTCTGAAGCCAGATTGGAATTCGTAGATTAGATTTTTTTCCGCGAGGTATTTTTCGATCTGTTCGTATACTATTTTTTCCATGACTTTCGAGATGGATGTAAGGATAGAAACAGGGCGGTAGTTACCCGGGTCTAATTTGCTGCCCTTTTTGTGCAGGGGTGTTACTCTCGCAATTTTGAAGTCCTTGGGGACGTGTCCCTGTTTTATGGAGAGGTTTATTATGTGTGTGATGACTGGGGTGATGGCTGCTGCTGAGTCTCTGAGGAATTTGGAGGGGATGTTGTCATGGCCAGTGGCCTTGTTTGGTTGGAGGGCGCTCAGTTTTTTGAGTACCTCATCTGTAGTTACTATTTCCAGTTTGAAGTCGTCTTTGTGGACGCCTAGGTTCATGTAGTATGCTACTATGTGTTCTACCCCATACTGCCCTGAGTGGGAGGGTAGTTTGTTTACCAGTGTTGTGGCTATGTTTGTGAAGAAAGTGTTTAAGTAATTGGCTACATCCAGCTTGTCTGTGATGAGCGTGTTGTCCGTCTTTATGTTTATGTTTGAGAACCTGGTTTTGAGTTTTTTACTGCAGCCTAGTTGATTGTTGAGTAATTTCCAAAGTTCACGTGGTTTATTTTTGTTTTCCTCGGTTTTGTCATTGATGAAATTTTTTTTTGCAGTTTTGATCATGGAGTTTACGTCATTTCTTAGTCTGTTTCTTTCTAGTTTGAGTTCAGTCACGTGGTCTTGGAGTTCACTGCTCGTGCTTTTGGTAAGCTTTGACTGACTTTTACGAAACTCAGAGCATCTATCACACCTGCATCAGACCACAACAAAGGGGCACTTCGGCCACACCTCCCCCCGCCACCCTTCGTGTTCCTCACACCCCAGCCACTTCCTTCGTGTTAATCACACCCCAGCCCCTCCCTTTGTGTTTCTCACACATCAAATATGAATTAACGGTGCTATAGATAACATTCAGCCACTAGATGTCAAACTAGAGCACCAGCACGTCATTTATCCAATCAGGTAAAATAAAACGTAGAATGCACCCATTTGGATAAATTACATGTTTAATTTCTAGTGTGACTTCTAGTGGCTGTGAATGTTATCTATAACACATTTAGTTAATTCTTGTAGAGGTTTGATAGCCAGCTCTCAGAGCTTGGTGGCTTGCTGGCTGGCTGGGTTACCTATCTGTTTCAGCATGTGAGGTCAGTGAAATAGTCAGCTCTGATTGGCTGTGAAATCACGACATCTGAATAGACCTCATGTATTTACATTTTTTATAATAATTATTTTCGTTTATCAGTACATTTGTCCATGATACTGCATGCTGTGTTAATGGGGAAATAGTTTTTCACCAAAAGGATTTTATGTTTAGTTAATGTTCCAATTTTTAAAAGCCAAATTGCTAACCCTACTGTAAATGACCGGATGTTGCAGAGAGTGCACTGACGCTGGTGACATCGGGTGACCTGCTCTGTGATGCTGACCTATTGTTGACTAGCGATTTTAACTGCTGCTTCAAAATTCTAAAATCCTCTGCCTTATCAGAGAAAGAAATGTATAGAAGGCCTTGTTCACAGGAACACAGCCTGCATGAACACAGACCAAGCTAGGAGTGACCTATTAATAGTCCATTCATTTTCATACTGTAGCTGCAGGAGAATCTGAAGATATGGGAGCAGCCGGAAATACATCTTCTTTTGTGGATACAGACAGACAGACAGACAGACAGACAGACAGACAGACAGACAGACAGACAGACAGACAGACACTATTATAGACGGCTTTAGGCCCCTTGCCCTACGCTGTAAAAAAAGCAATGTTGAAATGTGTTAAGGTTTTTTAATAAATAAAGTGAACATGAACTGAAAAGATTGTGTGGTCACAGTCAAGCCTTCATACCATGGACTATTTTGGGATGGACTGCGTCACCATGGCACAGTGGTTAGCACCGCTGCCTCGCAGCAAGAAGGAGGTGTTTCTGTGTGGAGCGTGTTCTCCCCGTGTTCGTGTGGGTTTCCTCTCACACTAGGACCGGACTGGGAAAATCATTCAGGCTGGGAAATATAGCGTGAAATATAGCCCCAGTCAGGCCACTTCTGTCTAGGAAAATGTTAGTTTTCTCCATCCGAGGGGTGGAGGTGGAGGTGGTGGACTCCTTGGGGTACACCTGAACAATAAACTGGACTGGTCGGATAACACAGAGGCCCTCTACAGGAAGGGACAGAGCAGGCTGTTCTTCCTGAGGAGACTCAGGTCCTTCAACGTGTGCAATAGACTGCTGCAGTCATTTTACCAGTCTGTAGTGGCCAGCGTCCTCTTCTATGCTGTGGCATGCTGGGGAGGCTACATCAACTCAAGGGACACCAACAAGCTCAACAAGCTGGTGAGGAAGGCTAGCTCTGTGGTGGGAGTCGAGCTACCTAGACTAGAGGTGATGGCAGAGAGGGGAATGAGAAGGAAGCTGGCTGCCATCATGGAGAACCCCTACCACCCCCTCTACGACGAGCTAGTCAAGATGAGAAGCTCGTTCAGCCACAGACTCATACCCCCCCGACACTCAACTAACCGCCTCGGACAGTCCTTCATACCAGCGGCCATCAGGCTCCACAACAGTGGGCAGCGACTAGCGGCCTCCAGGCTCCACAACAGGGGGCAGCGACTGCTGCCAGACATTGACCTAGGACTAATAGGAACCCAAGGAGGACAATAACACTACCTTAGACATACTGCACCTTATGTGGATACTGTGATACTGTGAATTATGTATATTTCAGTAGATAGTAAATTATAACACTACCTTATGCATACTGCACCTTATGACACTGTGAATACTGTGAATATATTTTTCAGTTAGTTAGATAGTAAATTATATTGACCTATTTGTTTACACTGCTTGTGTTGTTTTTACTACCTGTACCCCCCCCCCCCATGCTGCTATGATGCCTGAATTTCTCCAAGGGGATCAATAAAGGAATATCTTATCTTATCTTATCTTACAAAGACTTAATTTCCTGCATTCTGATGAAATTTAGTACATGTACACAAACTAATGAGCCAACAACTGCTTACTGTTATAAATCGTACAATCTACTTTTATAAACCTCAAATAAAACCAAAGGTATATCATTAAGGAGGGAGACGACACAACAATATTAAATAATAAAATAAATAAAAATAAATATAACTACATAAAAAATAGAAAATGAGGTGTGGACTTTAGTTCATCAGTGCAGGGTGTGAAAAACTGGCCTGACTGGGAAAAAAACAAAACTATATACAGTATATACCATCCATTACATCCATTACATTACAATATATATATATATATTGTGATGAGCCTTGTGGTGTTCAGGCTCGACACGGACCAAAACAAACGATTCCAATGTTCACACAAGCACAATTTCAATAAACAAAGGATATTTATTGATCTGCAGTACAAGTCCGATGGGCAATAGAGTGGTCATATAACAGTCCAGGGTCAATACACGTTCCAGGCTCTCGTACAAAAAGGGAATGTTCAATACTTGTCGTCCGGTCCAGGGTCAGTTTCACAAGGGGGTATCTCAGCCAGTCCAGGGTCCAGTAACACGAACACCTTCTCGCTCTATAGGCGAGTCAATATATGGTTTAACCCCAAAAAAATTGATACAAAAGGTTTTTCAATGGATTCTGGTAGTATTGGGCGTGCTAAATAACATACTAAAAGTCGACCAAAATCGACCCCTCCGAAAGCCGTCATTTCCAAGATGGCGTCCCAGATGGCGCCGGGGCGATTAAAATGGCTATATCTCAAATTAAGAAAATGGTGCAAAGGATTTCTCAACTGATTCTGGTACCTCTGGGCATGCTCACTAACATACAAAAAATCTAGGAAAATACACCTTCCAGAAAGGCTTCATTTTCAAGATGGCGTCCAAAATTGCGGCTGGCCAAGCTTAAAATGGCTATATATATGTCAATATAAAAATTATATAAATGATTTTGTCATTTGATTCTGGTACCCCAAGTACCCCTAGACATACTTAGGAACATACTAAAGTTTTAGGGAAATACACCTTCCGAAGAGGCTTAATTTTCAAAATGGTGTCCAAAATGACGACTGGGAGCTTAGAATGCCTGTATCTCAAATGGGAAAACATTTCTAAAGGATTTATAAACTGATTCTGGCACCTCTATACATTAATAACGAGCAAAATATCTAGCTAAATATATCTGCTAGGAATGCATCATTTGCATCATCAAAATGGCTGCCTGTAGCTTATTTTGGCTAAAATTAAAATTGGTTATTATATTCAACCTAGAAAGCTGGCTTTGGTGTTGAACACAAAATAAATTACCCACTTATTGTGGTCTTTAGGCCTACTCATCATCATCTTCAGGATCCTCTGGGAGAAACTTGTTATGTGGATTGTCACATTCATGAAGTTGACATGGTCCACAGACAGTAGTACAAGGTAGTCCATATTTTCTGCATGAGCAGCGAAGTGTCTTGCAGGCAGTGGTACAGTTACAATGAATGACCTTCAAGAGACTGTCTGGAGCAGCATTCATTGTTGACATGAGTGGGACAAATCTATTGTCCTGCAGGTTCCAGCCCCAGTCTAGAGCATCTATACCATCATCTGTTCCCATCCAGACCATGACCTGGTAGTATGCTCTACGACAGTGGAATTTGGTAGCAGATTCAGTTGGTGGTAGACGTTCAGGCGTTACCGTTGATGAAGCTGAGACAACCTTCTTGCTGAAAATGTTATCTCATTTTTGCAAGCGAATCTGTGCACTTTCCACCAAAAAAGACAGCCATTGCTTGGCACCCAAGGTCATCGATCACATCTGTTGTCTGGTTTGGTACAGTGAATGCATTGGCACAAGCCTGAAGGACAGGATCCCCTTTTACAAGTTTTTGGAATGCTGTCTTTTTGCCAACTCCGAAGATCCGGGAAGTTGTGTCACAGCCAGTCACAGCATGGATGAACAGCAACTGAGAACACACATCCTGTCCGAGTACTTCTTTCAAATGGTTTATGGCGTACACTTTAAAACTGCCATCAGCTTTCGACTTGTCTGATCTGAAATAAAGGCCCTTGCTATCTCTCTGTGCATAGTAAAGAAGTAAGACGAGGAGATCAGTATCTTCTCCAATCAGCGTCGTGGTGTGAAGAAGAGATGATCCCACTGCGGCCCTTACTATGTCTACATCAGCATCTCCAAGTGAATTGACCACAGTGCAATCCCGTTCTTTCAGTTCATCACTTATCATGTGGATCAGTTTCTGTTTATTCAGATCTCTTGACAGGAACTCCTCCTTCTTACCTGAGAACTCTGTCTCAGCAGTGAAGTTGACAATGGGATGAATATTGTTTCCTCTTCTTTGATGTGTGTTGTCTTTAATGGCTGGCCCATCCTCATAGCCATCAAACACAATGGTTGTAGCTGAGCCATAATGTTGGATGGTGAAGTCTGCATATGACTGTGCAATTTTACCATAGCTTTGTCCGTGCTTCCATTGTATTCGGTGAAGGAGTGAACCACCATCAAGAACATAATGCTCCATTTCTGGTAGAGAATCTATGATTGCATCACTTGCATGATCACAGATCGCGTGCGCTAGTTGTGGTTTATCAGCTTTGCGGAAGACGTTTCCGGCTTCAAAGAGGGCAGGAGGGAAAGGACTGAGTTCGTAACGCATAACCTCCTCCAATGACAGCTCTCCAGTTTGGGAGACAATAAGGAAACGTTGAAAAAGAAGTGCAGAATCAATGATTCGATCAGGAGCAACATTGATAGACGATTTTTGTCCAAGGGTTATGGCTTTATCCTTTCTACTAAATGAAAATGTGAATGCCGGCTGTCCGATCATTTTGTGCATGATGTTGCGTCCAACAGAGTCATAATCATGCACGTTCACTCCATCCTCAGCGACAACACCTGTAACAACATTCCTTAAAGAAGAGTCTGGAGAGAAAGGTGAACATATAGCAAGTTTTGAAGTGATCTCCAGGTCAGCAGCATCCCTTTTCATCCTTGCCTCTGTTGAATCCTTGTGCTGTTCTGATGTTGTGTATGTCTGGTTTGAGAACTCCTGCATTGCGGTGTTATACTCTGATGTTATGCCCTTTGACATTGTCCAAAGGGATCTCTGATTGTCGGTCATTCCACTTCCATGTGTCATCCCTCCTGTAGTCTTCAATGACCTCATCAATGTTGTTTCGATTACAAGATCTGAGCTGAGGCCTGCCCATGATTGGCTGCTGCGACGGATAACATGAAAACCCTTTTCAAATTGTCTGAAGACATCTGGGTGGTTGATGTGAAGCTGACTCATCTCTTGGACATAAAAGTGTGCCGATTTCAAGTAATTGTAATGCCCAGCCGCAGCGAATATCGGCATGCATTCAGAAACAGCGTGTAGGTGCAAAAGCCAGGAACCTGTGCGATCTGCTGTTATCAGTGACCTAGCAACTTCTAACATGTGTTGGTAATTTAGCCACAACTGACTAGTTTTGGATCTAGCACACAGTTCCATCTTCCTTTTTCCCAGCTCTTCATTTATTGTAATGAGGGTCTCTGATGTGAACACTGTTTCCAATGGCATTTCACCCTTAACTATTGAGGTATACATTGCTTCAGACTGTTCAACCATTGCTGCAAATTCATGACTATCATCTACCATTTCTGATATTATCATGCGGTTAAGACATTTGTCAACCAGAAGATGGCCACGGAATGCTCTCTGAACTGATTTGCCTGTCATCATATGGGCTACTGAGTTCTCCCCATAGACTACCCCTAGAATGTCCTTAAGTCCTGTACCGTCCATCAGTGTACCAATTGCTCCTAGCAAATTCATAAATGTGTGAAATCCTCCTAGGAGCAGGACAAAGGACTTGAGGTGACTGCACTGTGGTGAATCTAGGATTATCTCTGCTGCTTTCCAATATAGGGGTTGGTCAAATGTAACTACTGGGGCAAGGTGGTGTTTGGATGCCAGACCACAAATGAACTCCAGTGTTGACAGAATGCATGTTTTGTCTCCGGAGTACATGTCTATCATTGGTAAGTATCTCACTGAAGACTGCCCTGGATGTTCATCTCCCTTATGAATAATGTGCATCATCCCCTGCCAACCAGGTGCAGGCTGTTTGAAATTGAACGATAACTCCCAAAGCAGATCAACCATCTTGTTACATTCTGCGAGTCTTGGAAGTTCTTTAAATGTGGTGTCTCTGCAAAAGTGTTTGGCAAAGTGATAATCTATTATCACAACTTTTGACCTCTGCACAAGATTCAGTTCATTAATTCTGAACCTCGGAATCCTTTGGTCTGTCTTCTGTCCTGGTGTCAAGGCAGCTATCATGCCCATCCCATGAAATGTCCCTTTCCCATCAATTGTTAGAATATTATGATCTACATTGTCTGCAGCAAATAAGACGGTCGTGTTCAACACATCAATATCCTTACCAAGCATGTTTGGTGCAGTACAATTTGCAGCATTCATTTCAAACCTCTGCAGTTCAGAATAGGAAGAGCAGAATCCCATCTTATTCAGCATATCTACAATGAACCCAGACCGGTTTAAGTGGTGCATTTGCACTGCTAGGCCAATTTGCAAAGGGGCAAGGACAGCTCGTGGTCGGACTGCCTGTATGATTGCGTGGCCAATACTAGCAATTTTCTGCTCTGTCTCTTTACCGACAAACAAAGCTTTTAACACAATGTGGAGTGATTGTGGAATATAATCAAGGGCATTCTGTAGTTTTAGTGTCTCTGTAGTCGGGTACTCATTAACAGGTGGAACATTAGTCATGTCACTTTTTATGAGTTTTGCAGCTGTTTCAAGTAAGTGTCTCTTCTCAGACTCTTCATCACTGTTTTGTTTTGTGTTGTTATAGTAGGATCTGAGTATGTCTGATGTTTTCTCTCTTATTGTAACAATACAATCCAAGCCATCTCCTTCTGCAATAAATATGCTATTTGCATATCGTTGCATCAGCAATGTTTTTAGGTATTGATTACTATATGGGATGGAATCGGCCTTAGACAAATACTCTTGCATTTTACACCTAAGTGCAGAAACGGTCAGCTGTCCATCATCATTCGTTTCAAAGTAAGCACACATTTTTGAGAAGGCTTGTTCTTGGTCCTCATTCTTTGGCCTTCCAGACTTTCTCCGCTTTGGATTACAATCAGGCTGAAATTCCATGGGAACATCACGGTCACACCGGAAATGTGTGCTACAAGCATTATGATACACACAGTCTGCAGCATGTAGATCACTATTATAGTATTCAATTCTACCTTTGACTTTGAATGACCACTCATCATTTCGTTTATCACAGCTTTGCAATATAGACTTTGCAAAGTTGTCTGTTTTCACGTAACTGTAGTCGGCACGTCCTTCATGAACATTTGTGCCGCAGAAAAGGCAATCAGTTTGGCTATTGAATAGAGCTTCAGACTGCCTAGTACTAGTCCTTTTATTAGTGGTACTTGATTCACCGCTCTGTTTCCTCTGTAAATGTAAATCAATATCTCGGCTATGTATGTACATTTTGCGGCATTCTGAATGTACTTTCATGCCAGCAGTCACATGAACAGTGTCACCTCTTTTAACACTAGCTTTATTGATCCCATCAGCACCTTTCTGACGAATCTCAACAAAATCTGGAGAGTGCAAACACCTCTAACTATAACAACTATAATGGTCAAAAAGAAGGCTTCAACTATGCTAGCTTGAGCGCTGGAGAGTGCAAACACCTTTTTTAGTAAGCTATTTGTATTTGTATAGTCATTTTAAGCTCCTGGGCGCCAGTTTGGACGCCATCTTGAAAATGATGCCTTTCCGGAAGGTGTATTTTCCTAGATTTTTAGTATGTTCACAAGCATGTCTAGAGGTACCAGAATCAAGTGAAAAATCATAGTTATATATTTTTTTCTATTGAGATATATAGCCATTTTAAGCTTGGTCTGCCGCCATTTTGGACGCCATCTTGAAAATTAAGCCTTTCTGGAAGGTGTATTTTCCTAGATTTTTAGTATGTTAGTGAACATGCCCAGAGGTACCAGAATAAGTTGAGAAATCCTTTGCACCATATTCTCAATTTGAGATATAGCCATTTTAATATCTCCACCGCCATCTGGGACGCCATCTTGGAAATGCTGGCTTTCGGGGGGGTCGATTTTGGTCGACTTTTAGTATGTTATTTAGCACGCCCAATACTATCGGAATCCATCGAAAAACCTTTTGTATCAATTTTTTTTGGGTTAAGTGCTTTTTTTTCATAGATTGACTCGCCTACTAATCTCTCCTTCAAACTACCTCTTAACTCACAAACTCAGTATCTCACGCTCTCTCTACGAACTCTGCTCCTTCCTCACCTCCACTCTTCTCTGTCTCCTAGGGTTTTCTGCTATGTGTGTCTTGTGTGTGTGTGTGTGGGATGTGGGTGATCACGTGGTGCACAGGTGTATTCATCAGTCCTAATCAACTCCTTAATTAACTCTCCTCCGCCCGTGGCAGTAGTATCTCCCTTCCTCCACGTAGCCATGGGACGGGGGATGATATCTGCCACAATATATATATATATATATATATATATATATATATATATATATATATATATATATATATATATATATATATATATATATATATATATATATATATATATATATATATATATATATATATATATATATATATATATATATATATATATACTTAGCAGGCCAGGCCACCAGGAAAACTCCTGGTGCTCCTGATAGCCATTCCAGGCCTGTCCCACACCATAAAAGACATGCATGCTAGGTAGGTAGGTACATACTCCTGCTGTTGCCCTTGATCAAGGCACTGGCATAATGGTAATAAATAGATTCTAATTATCTTTGAGGAGCGCCCTTGTCCTGAATAAACCAGTTTGTAGCACGCCACCAACACATCTTTCAATGTCATTAAAATAGGGTCATAAGAAAGATTTCATGTCAAACTTACACTTGCAATTGTTGTTAAAAAGTACCAACAATGGCTTCTTAGAGCGCACAAAAGCCACTGTGAAGATCATCACCCAGTCTGCCTCCACATGGTTGTCATCACCCAAGAGCAGCTTGACATCTGAGCATGTAAAGAAATGTCTACTTTCACCTGCCACCACTCGGCAAATGCCAATAGCTGTGAGAGATGTACCGTTGGTACAGTTTGGGGTCACAGGAATCTGGTGTGTGGAGAATGTTCGAAACCTCTGTCTTGTAACACTGTGTTTATAATGACCTCTCTGTCTCGTCATCAGTCTCTGGCCGACCGCTGCAAGAAGATACATGCTGGGGATGAAGTCATTCAGGTCAACCACCAGACAGTTGTGAGGCACTCTCTTCTTCCCCTATTTCACTGTCCAGTGTGTGTGTGTGTGTGTGTGTGTGTGTGTGCAAAAAAAAGTATGTCTCATGCAATGTGGAGTATATCTGTACACCTCAGACTTCCGCTTCAGCTCCGGGAACTGCCATCTCCAAAAGTTTTCTGATGACTCCTCCATCGTTGGATACATCACCAACGACAACGAGGAGGAGTACAGAGCTGTGGTGGAGAGCTTCACAGAGTGGAGCAAGGAAAACCACCTACAGCTCAACATCAGCAAGACGAAGGAGATGGTGGTAGACCATCGGCGGAGCAAGAGGAAGCCCCCAACTCCCATCATCATCCAGGGGGTGGAGGTGGAAAGGGTGGAGAATTACAAATTCCTGGGTGTTCTCATGAACAACAAACTGGACTGGACGGACAACACCGAGGCCCTCTACAGGGGTCCTACTAATCACCCCAAAGTACCAGAAAATACCAGAAAATACCAGAAACTACCCCAAAATACCCCAAAGTATACCCCAAAATACCAGAAACTACCCCAAAATACCCCAAAGTATACCCCAAAATACCAGAAACTACCCCAAAATACCCCAAAATACCAGAAAATACCAGAAAATACCAGAAACTACCCCAAAATACCCCAAAGTATACCCCAAAATACCAGAAACTACCCCAAAATACCAGAAAATACCAGAAAATACCCCAAAATACCCCAAAGTATACCCCAAAATACCAGAAACTACCCCAAAATACCCCAAAATACCCCAAAGTATACCCCAAAATACCAGAAACTACCCCAAAATACCCCAAAATACCAGAAACGACCCCAAAATACCAGAAAATACCAGAAAATACCAGAAACTACCCCAAAATACCCCAAAGTATACCCCAAAATACCAGAAACTACCCAAAAATACCCCAAAATACCAGAAAATACCCCAAAATACCAGAAAATACCAGAAAATACCAGAAACTACCCCAAAATACCCCAAAGTATACCCCAAAATACCAGAAACTACCCCAAAATACCCCAAAATACCAGAAAATACCAGAAACTACCAGAAACTACCCCAAAATACCCCAAAGTATACCCCAAAATACCAGAAACTACCCCAAAATACCAGAAAATACCAGAAAATACCAGAAACGACCCCAAAATACCCCAAAGTATACCCCAAAATACCAGAAACTACCCCAAAATAACCTAAAATACCCCAAAGTATACCCCAAAGTACCAGAAAATACCATAAAATACCCCAAAAACCCCCAAAGTACCCCAGAATACCCCAAAGTATACCCCAAAGTACCAGAAAATACCCCAAAATACCCCAAAGTATACCCCAAAGTACCAGAAAATACCAGAAAATACCCCCAAAATACCCCAAAGTACCCCAAATAGTGTGTAATAGTGTAATAGTGTAATAGTAGTAATAGTGTGTAATAGTGTAATAGTGTGTAATAGTGTAATAGTGTAATAGTGTGATAGTGTGTAATAGTGTAATAGTGTGTAATAGTGTAATAGTGTGTAATAGTGTAATAGTGTAATAGTGTGTAATAGTGTAATAGTGTGTAATAGTGTGTAAAAGTGTAATAGTGTGCTAGTGTAATAGTGTAATAGTGTGTAATAGTGTGTAATAGTGTAATCGTGTGTAATAGTGTAATAGTGTGTAATAGTGTAATAGTGTGTAATAGTGTAATAGTGTAATAGTGTGTAATAGTGTAATAGTGTGTAATAGTGTAATTTTGTGTAATAGTGTAATAGTGTAATAGTGTGTAATAGTGTAATAGTGTAATAGTGTCTAATAGTGTAATAGTGTGTAATTGTGTGCTAGTGTAATTGTGTAATAGTGTGTAATAGTGTAATAGTGTGATAGTGTAATAGTGTGTAATAGTGTAATAGTGTGTAATAGTGTGATAGTGTAATAGTGTGTAATAGTGTAATAGTGTGTAATAGTGTAATAGTCTAATAGTGTGTAATAGTGTAATAGTGTGTAATAGTGTAATAGTGTGTAATAGTGTGCATGTGTGTGTGTGTGTGCGTGTGTGTGTGTGTGTGCGCGTGTGCGTGTGCGTGTGTGTGTGTGTGTGTGCGTGCGTGTGTGTGTGTGTGTGTCTCCACATTATGGCTGTAGTGACTGAGGCACTCTGTACTCTGGCTGCATCCAGGAAGTTATTAACGCAGTAAAGGTTTAGTGAGACAAAGAGTGAGACATAAAAAACGTAGAGGGCTCAGGAGGTAGAGCCAAGCGCTCGTCTGGTTAATCAGAAGATTCCCGGTTCGATTCCGGCTCCTCCCGGCGGCGTGTCCGAGTGTCCTTGAGCAAGACACTTAAGCCCTGCTCCTCCCGGTGAGCAGATTGGCACTTGGCATGGTCGCCTCCGCCGTCGGTGTGTGAGTGAATGTGAGGCATAAATTGTAAAGCGCTTTGGATAAAAGAGTTATATAAATAGCTCCTTCTCCCCCTCTTCTCCCTCTCTCTCTCTCTCTATCCATCTTTCTCTCTCCCTCCCTCCCTCTCTCTCCCTTCTTCTTTCTCTTCCTCTCTCTCCCCTTCTCTCTCTCCATCTCCCTCTATCCCCCTTCTCTCTCTCCATCTCCCTCTCTCCCCCTTCTCTCTCTCTCCATCTCCCCCCTCTCTCTCTCTCTCTCTCTCTATCCATCTTTCTCTCTCCCTCCCTCCCTCTCTCTCCCTTCTTCTCTCTCTCTCTCCCCGTTCTCTCTCTCCCCCTTCTCTCTCTCCATCTCCCTCTATCCCCCTTCTCTCTCTGCGCTCTGGGGAGATCTTTTATTTTTAGAGCATTAACTCTGTGGAATGGCCTGCCTCGGAACCTCTGCTGCATTTACAGTAGATTCACTTTTAAAAAGAATCTTAAATTGTTTTTAAATTGTTTTTAACACTGTAAAGTAATTTTTTGTTTTTGTTTTACACTAATGTAATTTTAGCTATATTAATTGTTACAGTAGGTTCATTATGCATTGTGTGTACTGACTTTAATTTTTTTGCAATAGTGATTGTTTTTGTGTGTTTTTTTGTGTGTGGACCCCAGGAAGACTAGCTGGTTGCTATCGCACCAGCTAATGGGGATCCCTAATAAAATCAAATCAAATCTCTCCATCTCCCTCTATCCCCCTTCTCTCTCTCTCCATCTCCCCCCTCTCTCTCTCTCTCTCTCTCTCTATCTCTCTCTCTCTCTCTCTCTCTCCATCTCCCTCTATCCCCCTTCTCTCTCCATCTCCCCTCTCTCTCTCTCTCTCTCTCTCTCTCTCTCTCTCTCTCTCTCTCTCTCTCTCTCTCTCTCCCCCTCTCTCTCCCCCCTGGTTGGTTTCCCTTGTTCCACAGCTCCTCCATCAAGATGCCATACAAGTTGGAATCCATCTTGAGTGCTAGAGACCCGGACACACACACACGTACACACACACACACACACAGCCGCACACACACACACACACACGTACACACACACACACACACACACACACACACACACGCGCACACACACACACACACACACACACTGCACACTATTACACACTATTACACTATTACACTATTACATACTATTACACTATTACACTATTACACACTATTACACTATTACACTATTACACACTATTACACTATTACGTGAACTTTGGAAATTACTCAATAACCAACTAGGCTGCAGTAAAAAACTTAAAACCAGATTCTCAAACATAAACATAAAGACGGACAACACGCTCATCACAGAAAAGCTGGATGTAGCCAATTACTTAAATAGTTTCTTCACAAACATAGCCACAACACTGGTAAACAAACTACCCTCCCACTCAGGGCATTATGGGGTAGAACACATAGTAGCTTACTACAAAAACCTAGGGGTCCACAAAGACGACTTCAAACTGGAAATGGTAACAACAGATGAGGTACTCAAAAAACTGAGCGCCCTCCAACCTAACAAGGCCACTGGCCATGACAACATCCCCTCCAAATTCCTCAGAGACTCAGCAGCCGCCATCACCCCAGTCATCACACACATAATAAACCTCTCTATAAAACAGGGACACGTCCCCAAGGACTTCAAAATTGCGAGAGTGACCCCTCTGCACAAAAAAGGCAGTAAATTAGACCCAGGCAACTACCGCCCTGTTTCTATCCTTACCTCCATCTCGAAAGTCATGGAAAAAATTGTATACGAACAGGTCGAAAAATACCTTGCGGAAAAAAATCTAATCTACGAATTCCAATCTGGCTTCAGAACATCCCACTCCACTGACACATGCCTTCTCTATTTAAACGACCACATCAAACAAGAGGTGGACGCGGGCAAATACTGCGGCATGGTCATGCTGGACCTACAAAAGGCCTTCGACACTGTCAATCACACCATTCTGATTGACAAGCTAAAAGCAATTGGTTTTGATAGTCTATCAGTGAGCTGGATGCAATCCTACCTGGAGGGGAGAGAGCAGATGGTGGAGGTAAACGGTACCCTATCCCCCCCCCTCACAGTAAACTGTGGTGTTCCACAAGGAAGCATACTAGGTCCGCTACTGTTCCTAATTTATGCAAATGACATGTCGTCAGCTTGTGACTGCAACTTGTTCCTGTTTGCGGACGACTCAGCCCTGCTGGTCTCTGACAAGAACAAATTACAGGTTGAAAAAACCCTCAGCTCAGAACTAAGCAAAATCTGCATATGGCTCGCTGATAACAAACTATCATTACACATGGGCAAAACAGAGTCCATTCTCTTCGGTTCAAATAACAAACTCAGCAAGACCGACGGCTTCTCAGTTACAGTGGGTGACAATATTGTCACAAGGAAAGAAGATATTACCTACCTGGGTTCCATCCTAGAGGCTAATCTTTCCTGTGACAAAATGGCATCCAATGTAATAAAAAAAGTCAACCAACGAACTCGTTTCTTGTACCGGATCTCCTCACTGGTAAACAAGAATACCCTGAAGACTCTAGCAGGAGCACTCATTCAAGGGTACTACGACTATGCTTGCACCTCATGGTACCAAAGCACCTCAAAGGCGCTAAAAACAAAATTACAAACATCTCAAAACAAACTGGTCAGACTACTGCTTGACCTTACTCCTAGAACCCACCTCACCCCTGCCCACTTTGACAACCTAGGATGGCTTAGAGTAGACGACAGAGTACAGCAACTTGCAATGGGCCTGGTCTACAAGATACACTACACGACCAAGGTACCCATGTACATGACTAAATACTTCCCAAAGGTCAGTGAATACCACGATCACAACACCAGAGGGAGCTCCACAAATCATGTTAAACCCAGATTCGGCTCAAACAAGGGACTAAACACGTTTCGCAATTATGCCACATCAATGTGGAACGCCCTACCCAAAGCTGTAAAGGAATGTGAATCACTACCCACTTTCAAAAACACTCTCAAAAAACACCTAAGGGAGACTGCAACTCGAAACTGGCCCCTGTAAATGTCCGAACACAACCCCCGCCAATGTACAGTAAATTACCAAGTATGGTCTTGTCAATAATCCAATGTACAGTGTTGTTTGTACAGTTGTACAGTGTCCCCCACCCACCCCTCCTACCCACCCCCCCCCACCCACCCCCCCCCACCCACCCAACCACCTCCAATGTACAGTCCAATGTACAGTCCCATAATCCAATGTACAGTGTTGTTTGTACAGTTATACAGTGTCCCCCACCCACCCCTCCTACCCAACCCCCCCCCCCCCCCACTCCTACCCAACACCCCCCCCCCCCCCCCCACTCCTACCCCCCCCCCCAACCACCTCCAATGTACAGTCCCACCCCCACCTACCCAATCCAATGTACAGTTTCTACGCCTAATGTATATACTCTTTTCTTTCTGGACTCTTTTTGTATCACAAATACAGTACTGTAATTGCAAATCTGGTATGTCATAAATGTATAGATGTAGCAGTACTGTCTATCTGTATGTCATGTATGTCATATATGTTACGATGAAATGGAAATGGGGGACCCTGGTGGAAACAAGACAAAAGTCTTTCTCTGGTCTGCATCCCCTTAACAATTGTATGTATTGAGCTGTACTGCACTGTACCCATTCTGCAATCTGTTAATAAAGTTTTCATTCATTCATTCATTCATTCATTCATTCATTCATTCACACACTATTACATTATTACACTATTACACACTATTACACTAGCACACTATTACACTATTACACACTATTACACACTATTACACACTATTACACTATTACACTTTTACACACTATTACACACTATTACACTATTACACACTATTACACTATTACACACTATTACACTATTACACACTATTACACTATTACACACTATCACACTATAACACTATTACACTATTACACACTATTACTACTATTACACTATTACACACTATTACTACTATCACACTATTACACTATTACACACTATTACACTATTACACTAGCACACTATTACACTATTACACACTATTACACTATTACACTATTACACACTATTACACTATTACACACTATTACACTATTACACACTATTACACTATTACACTATTACACACTATTACACAAAATTACACTATTACACTATTACACACTATTACACTATTACACACTATTACACTATTACACACTATTACACTATTACACACTATTACACACTATTACACTATTACACACTATTACACACTATTACACTATTACACACTATTACACTATTACACTATTACACACTATTACACTATTACACTATTACACACTATTACACTATTACACACTATTACACTAGTACACACTATTACACTATTACACACTATCACACTATTACACTATTACACTATTACACACTATTACACTATTACACTATTACACACTATTACACTATTACACACTATTACACTATTACACACTATTACACACTATTACACACTATCACACTATTACACTATTACACTATTACACACTATTACACACTATTACACTATTACACACTGTTACATATTACACACTATTACACTATTACACACTATTACACTATTACACACTATTACACTATTACACTATTACACTATTACACACTATCACACTATTACACTATTACACTATTACACACTAGTACACTATTACACACTATTACACACTATTACACTATTACACTATTACACACTATTACACTATTACACACTATTACACTATTACACACTATCACACTATTACACTATTACCTATTACACTATTACACTACACTATTACACACTATTACACTATTACACACTATTACACTATTACACACTATCACACTATTACACTATTACACACTATTACACTATTACACACTATTACACTATTACACACTATTACACTATTACACACTATTACACTATTACACACTATTACACTATTACACACTATCACACTATTACACTATTACACTATTACACACTATTACACACTATTACACACTATTACACTATTACACTTACACACTATTACACTATTACACACTATTACACTATTACACACTATCACACTATTACACTATTACACTATTACACACTATTACACTATTACACACTATTACACACTATTACACTATTACACTATTACACACTATTACACTATTACACACTATCACACTATTACACTATTACACTATTACACACTATTACACTATTACACTTTTACACACTATTACACTATTACACACTATTACACTATTACACACTATTACACTATTACACTATTACACACTATTACACACTATTACACTATTACACACTATCACACTATTACACTATTACACTATTACACACTATTACACTATTACACACTATTACACTATTACACACTATTACACTATTACACACTATCACACTATTACACTATTACACTATTACACACTATTACACTATTACACACTATTACACACTATTACACTATTACACTATTACACACTATTTGGGGTACTTTGGGGTATTTTGGGGTATTTTCTGGTATTTTCTGGTACTTTGGGGTATACTTTGGGGTATTTTGGGGTATTTTCTGGTACTTTGGGGTATACTTTGGGGGTATTTTGGGGTATTTTGGGGTATTTTCTGGTACTTTGGGGTATACTTTGGGGTATTTTAGGGTATTTTGGGGTAGTTTCTGGTATTTTGGGGTATACTTTGGGGTATTTTGGGGTAGTTTCTGGTATTTTCTGGTATTTTCTGGTATTTTGGGGTATTTTGGGGTAGTTTCTGGTATTTTGGGGTATACTTTGGGGTATTTTGGGGTAGTTTCTGGTATTTTCTGGTATTTTCTGGTATTTTGGGGTATTTTGGGGTAGTTTCTGGTATTTTGGGGTATACTTTGGGGTATTTTGGGGTAGTTTCTGGTAGTTTCTGGTATTTTCTGGTATTTTGGGGTAGTTTGGGGTAGTTTCTGGTATTTTGGGGTATACTTTGGGGTATTTTGGGGTAGTTTCTGGTATTTTCTGGTATGTTGGGGTATTTTGGGGTAGTTTCTGGTATTTTGGGGTATTTTGGGGTAGTTTCTGGTATTTTGGGGTATACTTTGGGGTATTTTGGGGTAGTTTCTGGTATTTTGGGGTATACTTTGGGGTATTTTGGGGTAGTTTCTGGTATTTTCTGGTATTTTCTGGTATTTTGGGGTAGTTTCTGGTATTTTGGGGTATACTTTGGGGTATTTTGGGGTCGTTTCTGGTATTTTCTGGTATTTTCTGGTATTTTGGGGTACTTTCTGGTATTTTGGGGTATACTTTGGGGTATTTTGGGGTAGTTTCTGGTATTTTCTGGTATTTTGGGGTATTTTGGGGTAGTTTCTGGTATTTTGGGGTATACTTTGGGGTATTTTGGGGTAGTTTCTGGTATTTTGGGGTATACTTTGGGGTATTTTGGGGTAGTTTCTGGTATTTTCTGGTATTTTCTGGTACTTTGGGGTGATTAGTAGGACCCCTCTACAGGAAGGGACAGAGCAGACTGTTCTTCCTGAGAGGGCTCAGGTCTTTTAATGTTTGCAGCAAACTGCTGCAGATGTTCTACCAGTCTGTGGTGGCGAGTGCCCTCTTTTTCGCTGTGGTATGCTGGGGGGGCAACACCAACACAGACAAAATAAACAAACTGGTAAAAAAAGCAAGCTCTGTGGTGGGAGCGGACCTGGACAGTCTGGAGGTGGTGGCAGAGGGGAGGACGAGGAGGAAGCTGCATGCTATCCTTGAGAACCCCTGTCACCCCCTCTATGATGAGCTGACCGCAATGCGGTCCACGTTTAGCCACAGACTCATCCCCCCCCCGACATACCACAAAGCGCTTTGGGCAGTCCTTTGTGCCGGTGGCAATCAGGCTCCACAACCAAGCAGGGCCAGGACGGGCCAACTGCTGTGAACTGGAGGAGCTGTGTTGTGGACTGTAACAAACAAATTAATTTAATTATTTAACAACACATTCATGATTGGACTTGTTTCTTTTTCACCACTTTTTTTTAGCTCTTTTTAGTCCTATTTTAGCTATTTTGATCCCTGTGTACTTGTCCATCTTGTTTTAACACATGTATGTTATGTATAAACTGTTTTTTAATTGCTGTTACGCTGCTTATGCTGTAAAAGGACATCTTAATCTCCCCTCGGGGATAAATAAAGGTTTTCAATTCAATTCAATTTCAATTTCAATAATCTGGAGGTGTCCAGAAGGGGGCACCAGAGCCAAAGGTCAAATGCCATAACTTTGACAAGCCAGTCCTCTTT
>NW_028174419.1:0-1000 GCF_963971535.1 Notolepis coatsorum | reverse complement strand
CCCCTGGTCTAACACATCTCTAGACCCAACTGTGGATTGTTTATTTGTGTGTGTGTGTGTGTGTGTGTGTGTGTGTGTGTGTGTGTGTGCGTGTGTGCGTCTATACTTCCAATACTGTCAGGCAGGTTGTTAATCTGTGCCCTGTCGATGGGTGTCAGCATGACTGAGAGAGAGAACGCTTAATCAAAAGCAATGGTATTATTTATGTAACTTTACTGCCACCGTGCAGCAAATTACTTTTCCAGACCCACCCCCCCGCCCCCAGCTGTTCCACAGGTGTGTTCCAACGGGCTCTGATACCCCTAGGGGGCCTTCGGCCAATACTGACATGTGACGGTTATGTGTAGCGATGATGTCATCTGATTGAACCATGTGAACTCCTGTTTTTTCTTCTCACGCTTCAGAACGCCTCACAGAAATATAGTGGGGGGGGGGGGAGGGGGGGGGTAGACAGAAAGGGGAGAGAGAAAAAGGGACAGATAAAGGGAGAGGGGGGGATGAGAGAGAGACAGAAAGCGAGAGAAGGGAGAGGGGAGGGAGGGAGTGAGACCGGGAGAGAGAGAGGGAGGGTTGAGATAGAGAAAGGGAGAAAGGGAGAGATAATGACAGAGAGAGAGAGAGAGAAGCGAGAGAGTTAGAGATAGAAATGTGAGAGAGCGAGAGAGATGATGACTTAAGAGATAAGATACGTATACTTTCTTCTGTATTTTTAAAGCAGAGAGCTTCATTACCCCGACGCCTCATTTACCCCAGTATAGATTTAACATTGGGTTCTAAATAATGCAAGTCAATCACCCCAAATGGAGACCCGTTCGTTGCACTCAATCGCAGAATTAAATGAGCCAGTTATGGTGGTAATGTGCACAAGTATATACAAAACTACTGTGGCGGAAAAGGTTATTGCCCTTCATGTCATGGTTTCAATCAAATCATGCTGAGAACCGCTTATTTTGAGCATACAGTCTAGCGCTAGACTATTGCATTGCATTTCCACTGCCCC
>NW_028174420.1:0-66736 GCF_963971535.1 Notolepis coatsorum | reverse complement strand
AGAGAGGAACTAAACATGAAGCTGTAGAGCAGAGAGAGAGGAACTAAACATGTAGCTGTGGAGCAGAGAGAGAGGAACTAACATGTAGCTGTGGAGCAGAGAGAGAGGAACCTTGTGCAGAACATGTAGGTGGAGCAGAGAGAGAGGAACAAAACAGAAGCTGTGGAGCAGAGAGAGAGGAACTAACATGTAGCTGTGGAGCAGAGAGAGAGGAACTAAACATGAAGATGAGAGAGAAGTGGAAGAGAGAGGAACTAAACATGTAGCTGTGGAGCAGTGAGAGGAACTAACTGTAGCTGTGGAGCAGAGGAGGCTGTGGACTAAACATGAAGCTGTGGAGGCAGAGAGAGAACTAAACATGTAGCTGTGGAGCAGAGAGAGAGGAACTAAACATGTAGCTGTGGAGCAGAGAGAGAGGAACTAAACATGTAGCTGTGGAGCAGAGAGAGAGGAACTAAACATGTAGCTGTGGAGCAGAGAGAGAGGAACTAAACATGTAGCTGTGGAGCAGAGAGAGAGGAACTAAACATGTAGCTGTGGAGCAGAGAGAGGGAACTAAACATGTAGCTGTGGAGCAGGAGAGAGGAACTAAACATGTAGCTGTGGAGCAGAGAGAGAGGAACTAAACATGTAGCTGTGGAGCAGAGAGAGAGGAACTAAACATGTAGCTGTGGAGCAGAGAGAGAGGAACTAAACATGTAGCTGTGGAGCAGAGAGAGAGGAACTAAACATGTAGCTGTGGAGCAGAGAGAGAGGAACTAAACATGTAGCTGTGGAGCAGAGAGAGAGGAACTAAACATGTAGCTGTGGAGCAGAGAGAGAGGAACTAAACATGAAGCTGTGGAGCAGAGAGAGAGGAACTAAACATGAAGCTGTGGAGCAGAGAGAGAGGAACTAAACATGTAGCTGTGGAGCAGAGAGAGAGGAACTAAACATGTAGCTGTGGAGCAGAGAGAGAGGAACTAAACATGTAGCTGTGGAGCAGAGAGAGAGGAACTAAACATGTAGCTGTGGAGCAGAGAGAGAGGAACTAAACATGTAGCTGTGGAGCAGAGAGAGAGGAACTAAACATGTAGCTGTGGAGCAGAGAGAGAGGAACTAAACATGTAGCTGTGGAGCAGAGAGAGAGGAACTAAACATGTAGCTGTGGAGCAGAGAGAGAGGAACTAAACAGAAGCTGTGAGCAGAGAGAGAGGAACTAAACATGTAGCTGTGGAGCAGAGAGGAGGAACTAAACATGAAGCTGTGGAGCAGAGAGAGAGGAACTAAACATGTAGCTGTGGAGCAGAGAGAGAGGAACTAAACATGTAGCTGTGGAGCAGAGAGAGAGGAACTAAACATGTAGCTGTGGAGCAGAGAGAGAGGAACTAAACATGTAGCTGTGGAGCAGAGAGAGAGGAACTAAACATGTAGCTGTGGAGCAGAGAGAGAGGAACTAAACATGTAGCTGTGGAGCAGAGAGAGAGGGAACTAAACATGTAGCTGTGGAGCAGAGAGAGAGGAACTAAACATGTAGCTGTGGAGCAGAGAGAGAGGAACTAAACATGAAGCTGTGGAGCAGAGAGAGAGGAACTAAACATGAAGCTGTGGAGCAGAGAGAGAGGAACTAAACATGTAGCTGTGGAGCAGAGAGAGAGGAACTAAACATGTAGCTGTGGAGCAGAGAGAGAGGAACTAAACATGTAGCTGTGGAGCAGAGAGAGAGGAACTAAACATGTAGCTGTGGAGCAGAGAGAGAGGAACTAAACATGTAGCTGTGGAGCAGAGAGAGAGGAACTAAACATGTAGCTGTGGAGCAGAGAGAGAGGAACTAAACATGTAGCTGTGGGAGCAGAGAGAGAGGAACTAAACATGTAGCTGTGGAGCAGAGAGAGAGGAACTAAACATGTAGCTGTGGAGCAGAGAGAGAGGAACTAAACATGTAGCTGTGGAGCAGAGAGAGAGGAACTAAACATGTAGCTGTGGAGCAGAGAGAGAGGAACTAAACATGTAGCTGTGGAGCAGAGAGAGAGGAACTAAACATGTAGCTGTGGAGCAGAGAGAGAGGAACTAACAGTAAGCTGTGGAGCAGAGAGAGAGGAACTAAACATGTAGCTGTGGAGCAGAGAGAGAGGAACTAAACATGTAGCTGTGGAGCAGAGAGAGGAACTAAACATGTAGCTGTGGAGCAGAGAGAGAGGAACTAAACATGTAGCTGTGGAGCAGAGAGAGAGGAACTAAACATGTAGCTGTGGAGCAGAGAGAGAGGAACTAAACATGTAGCTGTGGAGCAGAGAGAGAGGAACTAAACATGTAGCTGTGGAGCAGAGAGAGAGGAACTAAACATGTAGCTGTGGAGCAGAGAGAGAGGAACTAAACATGTAGCTGTGGAGCAGAGAGAGAGGAACTAAACATGTAGCTGTGGAGCAGAGAGAGAGGAACTAAACATGTAGCTGTGGAGCAGAGAGAGAGAACTAAACATGTAGCTGTGGAGCAGAGAGAGAGGAACTAAACATGTAGCTGTGGAGCAGAGAGAGAGGAACTAAACATGTAGCTGTGGAGCAGAGAGAGAGAACTAAACATGTAGCTGTGGAGCAGAGAGAGAGGAACTAAACATGTAGCTGTGGAGCAGAGAGAGAGGAACTAAACATGTAGCTGTGGAGCAGAGAGAGAGGAACTAAACATGTAGCTGTGGAGCAGAGAGAGAGGAACTAAACATGTAGCTGTGGAGCAGAGAGAGAGGAACTAAACATGAAGCTGTGGAGCAGAGAGAGAGGAACTAAACATGTAGCTGTGGAGCAGAGAGAGAGGAACTAAACATGTAGCTGTGGAGCAGAGAGAGAGGAACTAAACATGTAGCTGTGGAGCAGAGAGAGAGGAACTAAACATGTAGCTGTGGAGCAGAGAGAGAGGAACTAAACATGAAGCTGTGGAGCAGAGAGAGAGGAACTAAACATGAAGCTGTGGAGCAGAGAGAGAGGAACTAAACATGTAGCTGTGGAGCAGAGAGAGAGGAACTAAACATGTAGCTGTGGAGCAGAGAGAGAGGAACTAAACATGTAGCTGTGGAGCAGAGAGAGAGGAACTAAACATGAAGCTGTGGAGCAGAGAGAGAGGAACTAAACATGTAGCTGTGGAGCAGAGAGAGAGGAACTAAACATGTAGCTGTGGAGCAGAGAGAGAGGAACTAAACATGTAGCTGTGGAGCAGAGAGAGAGGAACTAAACATGTAGCTGTGGAGCAGAGAGAGAGGAACTAAACATGTAGCTGTGGAGCAGAGAGAGAGGAACTAAACATGTAGCTGTGGAGCAGAGAGAGAGGAACTAAACATGTAGCTGTGGAGCAGGAGAGAGGAACTAAACATGTAGCTGTGGAGCAGAGAGAGAGGAACTAAACATGTAGCTGTGGAGCAGAGAGAGAGGAACTAAACATGTAGCTGTGGAGCAGAGAGAGAGGAACTAAACATGTAGCTGTGGAGCAGAGAGAGAGGAACTAAACATGTAGCTGTGGAGCAGAGAGAGAGGAACTAAACATGTAGCTGTGGAGCAGAGAGAGAGGAACTAAACATGTAGCTGTGGAGCAGAGAGAGAGGAACTAAACATGTAGCTGTGGAGCAGAGAGAGAGGAACTAAACATGTAGCTGTGGAGCAGAGAGAGAGGAACTAAACATGTAGCTGTGGAGCAGAGAGAGAGGAACTAAACATGTAGCTGTGGAGCAGAGAGAGAGGAACTAAACATGTAGCTGTGGAGCAGAGAGAGAGGAACTAAACATGTAGCTGTGGAGCAGAGAGAGAGGAACTAAACATGTAGCTGTGGAGCAGAGAGAGAGGAACTAAACATGTAGCTGTGGAGCAGAGAGAGAGGAACTAAACATGTAGCTGTGGAGCAGAGAGAGAGGAACTAAACATGTAGCTGTGGAGCAGAGAGAGAGGAACTAAACATGTAGCTGTGGAGCAGAGAGAGAGGAACTAAACATGTAGCTGTGGAGCAGAGAGAGAGGAACTAAACATGTAGCTGTGGAGCAGAGAGAGAGGAACTAAACATGTAGCTGTGGAGCAGAGAGAGAGGAACTAAACATGTAGCTGTGGAGCAGAGAGAGAGGAACTAAACATGTAGCTGTGGAGCAGAGAGAGAGGAACTAAACATGAAGCTGTGGAGCAGAGAGAGAGGAACTAAACATGTAAGCTGTGGAGCAGAGAGAGAGGAACTAAACATGTAGCTGTGGAGCAGAGAGAGAGGAACTAAACATGTAGCTGTGGAGCAGAGAGAGAGGAACTAAACATGTAGCTGTGGAGCAGAGAGAGAGGAACTAAACATGTAGCTGTGGAGCAGAGAGAGAGGAACTAAACATGTAGCTGTGGAGCAGAGAGAGAGGAACTAAACATGTAGCTGTGGAGCAGAGAGAGAGAACTAAACATGTAGCTGTGGAGCAGAGAGAGAGGAACTAAACAGTAGCTGTGGAGCAGAGAGAGAGGAACTAAACATGTAGCTGTGGAGCAGAGAGAGAGGAACTAAACATGTAGCTGTGGAGCAGAGAGAGAGGAACTAAACATGTAGCTGTGGAGCAGAGAGAGAGGAACTAAACATGTAGCTGTGGAGCAGAGAGAGAGGAACTAAACATGTAGCTGTGGAGCAGAGAGAGAGGAACTAAACATGTAGCTGTGGAGCAGAGAGAGAGGAACTAAACATGTAGCTGTGGAGCAGAGAGAGAGGAACTAAACATGTAGCTGTGGAGCAGAGAGAGAGGAACTAAACATGTAGCTGTGGAGCAGAGAGAGAGGAACTAAACATGTAGCTGTGGAGCAGAGAGAGAGGAACTAAACATGTAGCTGTGGAGCAGAGAGAGATGAACTAAACATGTAGCTGTGGAGCAGAGAGAGAGGAACTAAACATGTAGCTGTGGAGCAGAGAGAGAGGAACTAAACATGAAGCTGTGGAGCAGAGAGAGAGGAACTAAACATGTAGCTGTGGAGCAGAGAGAGAGGAACTAAACATGTAGCTGTGGAGCAGAGAGAGAGGAACTAAACATGAAGCTGTGGAGCAGAGAGAGAGGAACTAAACATGAAGCTGTGGAGCAGAGAGAGAGGAACTAAACATGTAGCTGTGGAGCAGAGAGAGAGGAACTAAACATGTAGCTGTGGAGCAGAGAGAGGAACTAAACATGTAGCTGTGGAGCAGAGAGAGAGGAACTAAACATGTAGCTGTGGAGCAGAGAGAGAGGAACTAAACATGTAGCTGTGGAGCAGAGAGAGAGGAACTAAACATGTAGCTGTGGAGCAGAGAGAGAGGAACTAAACATGAAGCTGTGGAGCAGAGAGAGAGGAACTAAACATGTAGCTGTGGAGCAGAGAGAGAGGAACTAAACATGTAGCTGTGGAGCAGAGAGAGAGGAACTAAACATGTAGCTGTGGAGCAGAGAGAGAGGAACTAAACATGTAGCTGTGGAGCAGAGAGAGAGGAACTAAACATGTAGCTGTGGAGCAGAGAGAGAGGAACTAAACATGTAGCTGTGGAGCAGAGAGAGAGGAACTAAACATGTAGCTGTGAGCAGAGAGAGAGGAACTAAACATGTAGCTGTGGAGCAGAGAGAGAGGAACTAAACATGTAGCTGTGGAGCAGAGAGAGAGGAACTAAACATGTAGCTGTGGAGCAGAGAGAGAGGAACTAAACATGAAGCTGTGGAGCAGAGAGAGAGGAACTAAACATGTAGCCTGTGGAGCAGAGAGAGAGGAACTAAACATGTAGCTGTGGAGCAGAGAGAGAGGAACTAAACATGTAGCTGTGGAGCAGAGAGAGAGGAACTAAACATGTAGCTGTGGAGCAGAGAGAGAGGAACTAAACATGTAGCTGTGGAGCAGAGAGAGAGGAACTAAACATGTAGCTGTGGAGCAGAGAGAGAGGAACTAAACATGTAGCTGTGGAGCAGAGAGAGAGGAACTAAACATGTAGCTGTGGAGCAGAGAGAGAGGAACTAAACATGTAGCTGTGGAGCAGAGAGAGGAACTAAACATGTAGCTGTGGAGCAGAGAGAGAGGAACTAAACATGTAGCTGTGGAGCAGAGAGAGAGGAACTAAACATGTAGCTGTGGAGCAGAGAGAGAGGAACTAAACATGTAGCTGTGGAGCAGAGAGAGAGGAACTAAACATGTAGCTGTGGAGCAGAGAGAGAGGAACTAACATGTAGCTGTGGAGCAGAGAGAGAGGAACTAAACATGTAGCTGTGGAGCAGAGAGAGAGGAACTAAACATGTAGCTGTGGAGCAGAGAGAGAGGAACTAAACATGTAGCTGTGGAGCAAGAGAGAAGAGGAACTAAACATGTAGCTGTGGAGCAGAGAGAGAGGAACTAAACATGTAGCTGTGGAGCAGAGAGAGAGGAACTAAACATGAAGCTGTGGAGCAGAGAGAGAGGAACTAAACATGTAGCTGTGGAGCAGAGAGAGAGGAACTAAACATGTAGCTGTGGAGCAGAGAGAGAGGAACTAAACATGTAGCTGTGGAGCAGAGAGAGAGGAACTAAACATGAAGCTGTGGAGCAGAGAGAGAGGAACTAAACATGTAGCTGTGGAGCAGAGAGAGAGGAACTAAACATGTAGCTGTGGAGCAGAGAGAGAGGAACTAAACATGTAGCTGTGGAGCAGAGAGAGAGGAACTAAACATGTAGCTGTGGAGCAGAGAGAGAGGAACTAAACATGTAGCTGTGGAGCAGAGAGAGAGGAACTAAACATGTAGCTGTGGAGCAGAGAGAGGAACTAAACATGTAGCTGTGGAGCAGAGAGAGAGGACTAAACATGTAGCTGTGGAGCAGAGAGAGAGGGAACTAAACATGTAGCTGTGGAGCAGAGAGAGAGGAACTAAACATGTAGCTGTGGAGCAGAGAGAGAGGAACTAAACATGTAGCTGTGGAGCAGAGAGAGAGGAACTAAACATGTAGCTGTGGAGCAGAGAGAGAGGAACTAACATGTAGCTGTGGAGCAGAGAGAGAGGAACTAAACATGTAGCTGTGGAGCAGAGAGAGAGGAACTAAACATGTAGCTGTGGAGCAGAGAGAGAGGAACTAAACATGTAGCTGTGGAGCAGAGAGAGAGGAACTAAACATGTAGCTGTGGAGCAGAGAGAGAGGAACTAAACATGTAGCTGTGGAGCAGAGAGAGAGGAACTAAACATGTAGCTGTGGAGCCAGAGAGAGAGGAACTAAACATGTAGCTGTGGAGCAGAGAGAGAGGAACTAAACATGTAGCTGTGGAGCAGAGAGAGAGGAACTAAACATGTAGCTGTGGAGCAGAGAGAGAGGAACTAAACATGTAGCTGTGGAGCAGAGAGAGAGGAATAAACATGTAGCTGTGGAGCAGAGAGAGAGGAACTAAACATGTAGCTGTGGAGCAGAGAGAGAGGAACTAAACATGTAGCTGTGGAGCAGAGAGAGAGGAACTAAACATGTAGCTGTGGAGCAGAGAGAGAGGAACTAAACATGTAGCTGTGGAGCAGAGAGAGAGGAACTAAACATGTAGCTGTGGAGCAGAGAGAGAGGAACTAAACATGTAGCTGTGGAGCAGAGAGAGAGGAACTAAACATGTAGCTGTGGAGCAGAGAGAGAGGAACTAAACATGTAGCTGTGGAGCAGAGAGAGAGGAACTAAACATGAAGCTGTGGGAGCAGAGAGAGATGAACTAAACATGTAGCTGTGGAGCAGAGAGAGAGGAACTAAACATGTAGCTGTGGAGCAGAGAGAGAGGAACTAAACATGTAGCTGTGGAGCAGAGAGAGAGGAACTAAACATGTAGCTGTGGAGCAGAGAGAGAGAGGAACTAAACATGTAGCTGTGGAGCAGAGATAGAAGGAACTAAACATGTAGCTGTGGAGCAGAGAGAGAGGAACTAAACATGTAGCTGTGGAGCAGAGAGAGAGGAACTAAACATGTAGCTGTGGAGCAGAGAGAGAGGAACTAAACATGTAGCTGTGGAGCAGAGAGAGAGGAACTAAACATGTAGCTGTGGAGCAGAGAGAGAGGAACTAAACATGTAGCTGTGGAGCAGAGAGAGAGGAACTAAACATGTAGCTGTGGAGCAGAGAGAGAGGAACTAAACATGAAGCTGTGGAGCAGAGAGAGAGGAACTAAACATGTAGCTGTGGAGCAGAGAGAGAGGAACTAAACATGAAGCTGTGGAGCAGAGAGAGAGGAACTAAACATGTAGCTGTGGAGCAGAGAGAGAGGAACTAAACATGCAGCTGTGGAGCAGAGAGAGAGGAACTAAACATGTAGCTGTGGAGCAGAGAGAGATGAACTAAACATGTAGCTGTGGAGCAGAGAGAGAGGAACTAAACATGAAGCTGTGGAGCAGAGAGAGAGGAACTAAACATGAAGCTGTGGAGCAGAGAGAGAGGAACTAAACATGTAGCTGTGGAGCAGAGAGAGAGGAACTAAACATGAAGCTGTGGAGCAGAGAGAGAGGAACTAAACATGAAGCTGTGGAGCAGAGAGAGAGAACTAAACATGTAGCTGTGGAGCAGAGAGAGGAACTAAACATGAAGCTGTGGAGCAGAGAGAGAGAGGAACTAAACATGTAGCTGTGGAGCATAGAGAGAGGAACTAAACATGTAGCTGTGGAGCAGAGAGAGAGGAACTAAACATGTAGCTGTGGAGCAGAGAGAGAGGAACTAAACATGTAGCTGTGGAGCAGAGAGAGAGGAACTAAACATGTAGCTGTGGAGCAGAGAGAGAGGAACTAAACATGTAGCTGTGGAGCAGAGAGAGAGGAACTAAACATGTAGCTGTGGAGCAGAGAGAGAGGAACTAAACATGTAGCTGTGGAGCAGAGAGAGAGGAACTAAACATGTAGCTGTGGAGCAGAGAGAGAGGAACTAAACATGAAGCTGTGGAGCAGAGAGAGATGAACTAAACATGTAGCTGTGGAGCAGAGAGAGAGGAACTAAACATGTAGCTGTGGAGCAGAGAGAGAGGAACTAAACATGAAGCTGTGGAGCAGAGAGAGAGGAACTAAACATGTAGCTGTAAAGCAGAGAGAGAGGAACTAAACATGTAGCTGTGGAGCAGAGAGAGAGGAACTAAACATGTAGCTGTGGAGCAGAGAGAGAGGAACTAAACATGAAGCTGTGGAGCAGAGAGAGAGGAACTAAACATGTAGCTGTGGAGCAGAGAGAGAGGAACTAAACATGTAGCTGTGGAGCAGAGAGAGATGAACTAAACATGTAGCTGTGGAGCAGAGAGAGAGGAACTAAACATGTAGCTGTGGAGCAGAGAGAGAGGAACTAAACATGTAGCTGTGGAGCAGAGAGAGAGGAACTAAACATGTAGCTGTGGAGCAGAGAGAGAGGAACTAAACATGTAGCTGTGGAGCAGAGAGAGAGGAACTAAACATGTAGCTGTGGATCAGAGAGAGATGAACTAAACATGTAGCTGTGGAGCAGAGAGAGAGGAACTAAACATGTAGCTGTGGAGCAGAGAGAGAGGAACTAAACATGAAGCTGTGGAGCAGAGAGAGAGGAACTAACATGTAGCTGTGGAGCAGAGAGAGAGGAACTAAACATGAAGCTGTGGAGCAGAGAGAGAGGAACTAAACATGTAGCTGTGGAGCAGAGAGAGAGGAACTAAACATGAAGCTGTGGAGCAGAGTAGAGAGGAACTAAACATGTAGCTGTTGAGCAGAGAGAGAGGAACTAAACATGTAGCTGTGGAGCAGAGAGAGATGAACTAAACATGTAGCTGTGGAGCAGAGAGAGATTGAACTAAACATGTAGCTGTGGAGCAGAGAGAGAGGAACTAAACATGTAGCTGTGGAGCAGAGAGAGAGGAACTAAACATGTAGCTGTGGAGCAGAGAGAGAGGAACTAAACATGAAGCTGTGGAGCAGAGAGAGAGGAACTAAACATGTAGCTGTGGAGCAGAGAGAGAGGAACTAAACATGAAGCTGTGGAGCAGATAGAGAGGAACTAAACATGTAGCTGTGGAGCAGAGAGAGAGGAACTAAACATGTAGCTGTGGAGCAGAGAGAGATGAACTAAACATGTAGCTGTGGAGCAGAGAGAGATGAACTAAACATGTAGCTGTGGAGCAGAGAGAGAGGAACTAAACATGAAGCTGTGGAGCAGAGAGAGAGGAACTAAAACATGTAGCTGTGGAGCAGAGAGAGAGGAACTAACATGTAGCTGTGGAGCAGAGAGAGAGGAACTAAACATGTAGCTGTGGAGCAGAGAGAGAGGAACTAAACATGTAGCTGTGGAGCAGAGAGAGAGAGGAACAAACATGTAGCTGTCGAGCAGAGAGAGAGGAACTAAACATGTAGCTGTGGAGCAGAGAGAGAGGAACTAAACATGTAGCTGTGGAGCAGAGAGAGAGGAACTAAACATGTAGCTGTGGAGCAGAGAGAGAGAGGAACTAAACATGTAGCTGTCGAGCAGAGAGAGAGGAACTAAACATGTAGCTGTCGAGCAGAGAGAGAGGAACTAAACAGTAGCTGTGGAGCAGAGATAGAGGAACTAAACATGAAGCTGTGGAGCAGAGAGAGATGAACTAAACATGTAGCTGTGGAGCAGAGAGAGAGGAACTAAACATGTAGCTGTGGAGCAGAGAGAGAGGAACTAAACATGTAGCTGGTGGAGCAGAGAGAGAGGAACTAAACATGAAGCTGTGGAGCAGAGAGAGAGGAACTAAACATGTAGCTGTGGAGCAGAGAGAGAGGAACTAAACATGAAGCTGTGGAGCAGAGAGAGAGAACTAAACATGAAGCTGTGGAGCAGAGAGAGAGGAACTAAACATGTAGCTGTGGAGCAGAGAGAGAGAACTAAACATGTAGCTGTGGAGCAGAGAGAGAGGAACTAAACATGTAGCTGTGGAGCAGAGAGAGAGGAACTAAACATGTAGCTGTGGAGCAGAGAGAGAGAGGAACTAAACATGTAGCTGTCGAGCAGAGAGAGAGGAACTAAACATGTAGCTGTGAGCAGAGAGAGAGGAACTAAACATGTAGCTGTGGAGCAGAGAGAGAGGAACTAAACATGTAGCTGTGGAGCAGAGAGAGAGAGGAACTAAACATGTAGCTGTCGAGCAGAGAGAGAGGAACTAAACATGTAGCTGTCGAGCAGAGAGAGAGGAACTAAACATGTAGCTGTGGAGCAGAGATAGAGGAACTAAACATGAAGCTGTGGAGCAGAGAGAGATGAACTAAACATGTAGCTGTGGAGCAGAGAGAGAGGAACTAAACATGTAGCTGTGGAGCAGAGAGAGAGGAACTAAACATGTAGCTGTGGAGCAGAGAGAGAGGAACTAAACATGAAGCTGTGGAGCAGAGAGAGAGGAACTAAACATGTAGCTGTGGAGCAGAGAGAGATGAACTAAACATGTAGCTGTGGAGCAGAGAGAGAGGAACTAAACATGTAGCTGTGGAGCAGAGAGAGAGGAACTAAACATGTAGCTGTGGAGCAGAGAGATAGGAACTAAACATGAAGCTGTGGAGCAGAGAGAGAGGAACTAAACATGTAGCTGTGGAGCAGAGAGAGAGGAACTAAACATGTAGCTGTGGAGCAGAGAGAGAGGAACTAAACATGAAGCTGTGGATCAGAGAGAGAGAGGAACTAAACATGTAGCTGTGGAGCAGAGAGAGAGGAACTAAACATGTAGCTGTGGAGCAGAGAGAGATGAACTAAACATGTAGCTGTGGAGCAGAGAGAGAGAACTAAACATGTAGCTGTAGAGCAGAGAGAGAGGAACTAAACATGTAGCTGTGGAGCAGAGAGAGAGGAACTAAACATGTAGCTGTGGAGCAGAGATATAGGAACTAAACATGAAGCTGTGGAGCAGAGAGAGAGGAACTAAAACATGAAGCTGTGGAGCAGATAGAGAGGAACTAAACATGTAGCTGTGGAGCAGAGAGAGAGGAACTAAACATGTAGCTGTGGAGCAGAGAGATAGGAACTAAACATGTAGCTGTGGAGCAGAGAGAGGAACTAAACATGTAGCTGTGTAGCAGAGAGATAGGAACTAAACATGTAGCTGTGGAGCAGAGAGAGAGGAACTAAACATGTAGCTGTGGAGCAGAGAGAGAGGAACTAAACATGAAGCTGTGGAGCAGAGAGAGAGGAACTAAACATGTAGCTGTGTAGCAGAGAGAGAGGAACTAAACATGTAGCTGTGGAGCAGAGAGAGAGGAACTAAACATGTAGCTGTGGAGCAGAGAGAGAGAGGAACTAAACATGTAGCTGTCGAGCAGAGAGAGGAACTAAACATGTAGCTGTGGAGCAGAGAGAGAGGAACCTGTCTCACTGCTCACCTGTCTCACTGTGCACCCGTCTCACTGCTCACCTGTCTCACTGCACACATGTCTCACAACACACCTGTCTCACCGCTCACCTGTCTCACTGATCACCTGTCTCACAACACATCTGTCTCACTGCTCACCTGTCTCACTGCTCACCTGTCTCACCTGTCTCACTGCTCACATGTCTCACTGCTCACCTGTCTCACCTGTATCACTGCACACCTGTCTCACTGCTCACCTGTATCACTGCTCACCTGGCTCACTGCTCACCTGTCTCACAACACACATGTCTCACTGCACACCGGTCTCACTGATCACCTGTCTCACTGCTCACATGTCTCACTGATCGCCTGTCTCACTGCACACCTGTCTCACTGTTCACCTGTCTCACTGATCACCTGTCTCACTGCGCAACTGTCTCACTGATCACCTGTCTCACTGCACACATGTCTCACAACACACCTGTCTCACTGATCGACTGTCTCACTGCACACCTGTCTCACTGCACATCTGTCTCACTGTTCACATGTCTCACAACACACCTGTCTCACTGATTACCTGTCAGAGAGAGAGAGAGAGAGAGCGAGAGAGAGAGAGAGAGAGAGAGAGAGAGAGAGAGAGAGAGAGAGAGAGAGAGAGAGAGAGAGAGAGAGAAGAGAGAGAGAGATAAAGAGAGAGAGATAGAGACACATAGAAAGATAGAGAGACAAATAGAAAGAGAGAGAGAGACAGAGCGAGAGACAGAGCGAGAGAGAGAGAGAGAGAGAGAGAGAGAGAGAGAGAGAGAGAGAGAGAGAGAGAGAGAGAGAGAGAGAAGAGAGAGAGAGAGAGAGAGAGAGAGAGAGAGAGAGAGAGAGAGAGAGAGAGAGAGAGAGAGAGAGAGGAAAGGGAAGACAGAGAGATAGAGAGAGAGAGGGAGAGGGAGACAGAGAGAGGGAGAGGGAGACAGAGAGAGAGAGATAGAGATAAATAGAGGGAGCGGGAGACTGAGAGAGGGAGACAGAGAGAGAGAGGGAGAGGGAGACAGAGAGAGATAGAGAGAGAGAGAGAGAGAGAGAGAGAGAGAGAGAGAGAGAGAGAGAGAGAGAGAGAGAGAGAGAGAGAGAGAGAGAGAGAGAGAGAGAGAGAGAGAGAGAGAGAGAGAGAGAGAGGTGCAGTGAGACAGGTGAGACAGGTGAGCAGTGAGACAGGTGAGCAGTGAGACAGATGTGTGTGAGACAGGTGTGCAGTGAGACAGGTGAGCAGTGAGACAGGTGAGCAGTGAGACAGGTGAGCCAGGTGATCAGTGAGACAGGTGTGTTGTGAGACAGGTGTGCAGTGAGACAGGTGAGACAGGTGATCAGTGAGACAGGTGTGTTGTGAGCCAGGTGTGCAGTGAGACAGGTGAGACAGGTGAGCAGTGAGACAGGTGAGCAGTGAGACACAGTGAGACTGGTGAGCAGTGAGACATATGTGTTGTGAGACAGGTGATCAGTGAGACAGGTGTGCAGTGAGCCAGGTGAGCAGTGAGACAGGTGAGACAGGTGATCAGTGAGACAGGTGAGCAGTGAGACAGGTGATCAGTGAGACAGGTGAGCAGTGAGACAGGTGTGTTGTGCGTTTTCATGGTCAGTCATGAGCGACGGGGGAGGAGAGGGGGCGAATGGGAGAGGAGGTGGGGAGGACATGCGACAGGTGATCCCCCGGGAGCGGGAGGCGAACCCTCATTTTTTTTTTTTTTTTTTGTCTTTTTTCCCCTCCATTTTTACTCCGATTTTCTCCCATCCCAATGTTAGTCGTATGCCAATTCCCAGTCCCTTCCTGGTCGCTGCGCACTTACCCCCCACAGTCAGATCATCTGGGAGAGTGGAGGCTACCACGTGCTTCCTCCGACCAGCAGCGGCCGCTGCCGCTGGTGCCTTGTAGGTCGCAGTTCTCGTTAATAGGTCGAGTTGAAAATGTAATGCTCTGAGATGCTCTGGAGCAATCTCTCTCTGTCTCTCGGATCAATCAAATCAAATAATTAACACATGTATGTTGTCATTTTAAACAACTCACCATTCATTCATTATGCATCAGCAGCAACACAAACACGCACAGCTCTCTCTCTCTCTCTCGCTCTCTCTCTCTCGCTCTCTCACTCTCTCTCAGATGATGTCAGATCCATTCAATAATAAACACATTTGTAAAGCTCGTTATTTTAAACAAGTTACCATTCATTGTCTGAGTGGTTATGTCCCACATGCAGCGAAATTAGAGAGAGAGAGCGAGAGAGAGAGAGAGAGAGAGCGAGAGAGAGAGAGCATTTTACTAGTAAAGTTACATTTTCAACAAGATTGCTGCTATTTAAACACTTCATGGAAACGGGGTAACGTTAACCTTATGTCGACTGTAGTATTGTATGACCTCGACATAACGTTTAAACGTTAACGTTACTCCGTTTCCATGCAGTAATTATAAAAGTGGCCGGCTAACGGAGCTAACAGCTAGCAGTAGCTGTAACGTTACAACGTTATGCGGCATCAGTAGACAACGTATCATGTATTAAACTAGAGTTAAGATCGCTAATCTACCTTGTTGTTGGCTTGTTGTTGTTGATAAAGTATATCCACTCCATGGCATTGTCCATCCAGCCTGTGTTGATGTCCATCCATTGTCCATACATGTCCCTCCACACTGCATCCATATAGCTTGCAAGCTGTGTGAGTGAAGAGCTGTGTCTTTGTCCATTTCCGCCTCGAACAGCCTGCAAACTACCTGGCATTCTATCGCCATGCTCTAAGACAAACTCTAACCTTAACCAACTTTGAAAGAGTGCCTAAGCTCAGTGTAGTTGCTGTTGTTGTTGACGAGTCGACTGAACTGCTGTTGCATTCTCTGACTGTAAGCCAACCCGAGAAATGCGGCTATGGAAAAAAACTGGCATCGCGTCGGCCAATCAGAGAGCGTCTCCACGAAATGCGGCTATGGAAAATTCTTCACGGAAGTTCACGCGGCTGCCTAGACCGCTTCAAATCGCGCTCGGATTCCAACATAATAGTCATATTTCAACGCACAACGCCGTATGCACTGATTGGCTGTGACGGAGACAGCGATCAAACTGTGACGCGTACTCAGAGCGCTATCGCTTCTTGCCCGGGCGAGAAATACGAAAAAATAAAAAAAAACGTCACTTCCTGCCCATGAAAACGATGTTTTTTTAATTTAGATAATAACGTTATATTGTGCATTGGAAACACAAACATACTTAAAATGAGTAAATATTATTAATTTTAAACATGTTTATATTATTTATAGGGCTATAAAACAAAAAAACTAAAAACGTATTTGTCTTGTTCTCTCATATAACCAGGGTAGGAGCTGAGGGGGGGCGGCGCCCGAGCGCCCCTAGTGGTAGAGCCGCCACTGCCTCCGACACACGTCCAGCCAATCACTGCTTCTTTTCACCTGGCAGCGCGGATTCTCATTGAGAGGGCGTAGCGTGTGGGAGGACCACACTATCCCCCTCAAGTCCAATCCGCGCTTAGCAGGCGCCCCGACCGAACTGTAGGAGTCGCTGTTTACAACGACCCGGACCCACCCCGCCAGCTTCTCCCACCCTCTAATACAGCCAATTGTATTAGTGCAGACGGCCAGCCAAGCTGGTGACAACCCCGGAGCTGTGAGCTGGATTCGAACAGGCGAATCCAGCTCACAGCTCCGGGGCTGGTGACGAACGCAATCTCCGCTCGGCCACCTAACCGCCGGCGAACCCTCATTTTAACAAAGTCATACCACTTATAACACCATTAACAGCATTTTTTTAACCTTTAAGCCAAGAATATAGGGAGAAATCCAAGCATAATGTATTCTGTCAAAATGGTTCTGCTGTTCATTTTATATACGCTTTGAGGAACTTACCAATGGGTTCTATTCTACAAATCCCTCTCCCCTGCAAAGCTGCGTTTGGATAATGAAACAGATGATGGACGTGTTTCTTCTACAGATGATAATTACTCCATGGATGCACACATTGGTCACGACATTGTAATACGCAGCGAGCACTTTGAGGCAACCCATCTTTTCGCAAAACCTTAATTAAGTCAAGTCGATCTTTCCAAGGGGATGAACATAATGTATTATTGTTGCAGCGGGCGCTTCTGCAGCCAAGGCATTTACTGTGCTACTGTGGCAATGATACACTTTCATGTGCTGCCTGCGTCGCGGCTCAGTGGGGAACGGCCCGGAGCCTCGGGATTCCTGTTTAAATCAAAGGATCCCAGTCTGAAAGGTGTTCTGGGCCAAGAAGGAACAAACGGATCCCCACAATGTGGCCCGAGGCGGGTTAGCTGACTAGAAGATAGATACCAGTTTCCTCTCTGTGCTATCTGGCTGCACGTTAGCCTAGCTTAGCACAATGAATGGAAGCGGACATGACCGGGTAGCCTTCGGGAGAGGTGTTAGTTGGACAATGCCTAGGATAACCGGAAATATGACAACGTTACCTCTAACTAGGGATGGACGCGAGTAATGTCCTCCCAGATTGCGCTCTCGCATGGATTACTCGAGTAGTCACACACACACACACACACACACACACACACACACACACACACACACACACACACACACACACACACACACACACACACACACACGCACACACACACACACACACACACACGCTACTGATTTGATTATGTCTCGCTCCACAGACATAACAGCACAGCAATACCCGATGCTTAATGCGTATTTTGAGTCAAAGCAGTCAGGTACCATTTGTAATAATTACATTACCTCCACTCTGTTGCAGCAGGTCTCTCTCCGCTCATGGAATGACATATCTCTGTATCAATAGTCTGAAATGAAAGTGGGCGATATGTTGTTGGTGTGGTGACCTATATTAAGAGACATTCACCAAGGTGGGCTTGTGCCTTTAAGAGTGTGGGTTTTACTGTTTAGGGGACAGGTTAAATACCACTTCCGGTTCCGGGTTAACTTTGTTGTTATTTGTAAATGCTATGTGAGTGAGAAGTAAAGTACCTCAACTCGAACCACGTCTCTGGCTCGCTACTTTTTTATCGCCACATTGGTGACCCTGTGAAGAACATTTGTAACGTTAACAGCATTTAGCGTTATGTCTCAAGACAACGGCGTCGCGCAACCGCAAGCACCCGCACCGAATGCTAACGACGCTAACATGCTACAAGCGAACATTTACGCTGCGACCGTCAAGTTGCCCGACTTTTGGCAGCATAATTCCCGGCCGTGGTTTCAACACATCGAAGCCCAATTCCAGCTGAGAGGAATAACACAAGATCTAACTAAATACTTCCATGTTGTGGCGGCGTTGGATGCTTCAACGACGGCACGGGCGATGATGCTGTTGGAGGATCCGCCGGCAGCTGACAAGTACAATGCGCTAAAGACATTCCTTCTGAAGTTGTATGAACTGTCAGAACTGGAGAAAGCGGACCGCCTGCTGTCCCTCAACGGCCTCGGCGATGGCAAACCGTCGGAGTTGATGGAAAAAATGCTGGCTGTACTGGGATCAGCTGATCCCTCTTTTCTATTTACACACATTTTCTTGCGACAGCTTCCAGTGCCTGTGCGCACAGCACTGGCGAGTTCCCTCCTCTCCTCCACCAAGGACTATCGCGGCCTGGCTGCAGAAGCAGACAGGGTTTTCCTGGCCAACAGGCAGCAGCAGTTTGTCCATGCGCTGCTGCCCCACCTGGGCACCTCTGCCCCACCACTGGAGGCCTATACAGACACCGCTGTTGCGGTGACAGCCCGACGCCAACCCGACGATGGGCTCTGCTATTACCATGCCAGGTTTGGGGACAGGGCCAAGCAGTGTCGCAAGCCATGCAGTTTCAAGGGGCAGGGAAACGCCAGGGCCGGCGCTCATTAGTGGCTGTGGGTGCCGGCCATGACTGCAAGCTATTGTTTATCACCGACTCCTTGTCTGGCCGGCGGCTGCTGGTGGACTCGGGCGCGCAACGCAGCATCCTGCCGGCACAGGGCGTGGACACCATGGACGGCAGACACGGGCCCCAGATGGACGCAGCGAACGGTACGCCCATACGTACCTACGGCACCAGGTATGTGGAGGTGTGTTTTGGGGGGCGCCGTTTCGGCTGGGGTTTTGTGATGGCTGCGGTGTCCACGCCGCTCCTGGGAGCAGACTTCCTCTGTGCTTTCAGCTTGCTGGTAGATGTTAAAAACTGTCGCTTGATCGATGCCCTCTCTTTTTCCTCTTACCCCTGCACACTTGGGGCGGTTGGGGGGGGCGGAGCTCTCTGCCTGTTAAACACACTTGCCACCGGGGACCCGTATGAACGCCTGCTCGCCGGGTTCCCTGACCTCACCACACCCACGTTCTCAGCTGCAGTGGCCAAACACGGTGTGGAACACCATATTACCACAGAGGGCCCCCCAGTCTATGCCCGGGCCCGGCGCCTCGACTCAGCCAAGCTGGCAATCGCCAGGGGGGAGTTTTCCACCATGGAGCGACTGGGCATTGTGCGCCGCTCGAACAGCCCGTGGGCTTCTCCATTACACATGGTTACAAAGGCTGGCGGAGGTTGGCGCCCCTGCGGCGATTTCCGTCGCCTTAATAACGCCACAACCCCCGACCGGTACCCTGTTCCGCACATACAGGACTTCTCTACCCACCTGGCAGGGGCTGTCATCTTCTCCAAGGTGGACCTGGTGCGCGGTTACCACCAGGTGCCGGTCCATCCACGGGATGTGCCAAAGACGGCTGTCATTACACCCTTTGGGCTTTTCGAATTCCTAAGAATGCCTTTCGGGCTCATGGGGGCGGCGCAGACGTTTCAGCGCCTGATGGACTCTGTGCTCCAGGACATGCCGTTTTTGTTTGTATACTTGGATGACATTCTTATAGCCAGTACGTCCATAGAGGAGCACATGACACACCTCCAGCAGCTGTTTGAGCGGCTCAGTAAGCACGGCCTCATCGTAAACCCAACCAAGTGCCAGTTCGGGCAGTCCTCCATCACTTTCCTCGGACACCATGTCGCTCCACAGGGAGCCACCCCACTCCCCGCCAGGGTGGAGGCCGTTGCCAGTTTTCCTCGTCCCCGCACCGTACGGGCTCTACAGGAGTTCCTGCGCATGGTGAACTTTTACAACCGGTTCCTTCCCCATGCTGCCCACCTCATGCGGCCCTTGTATGAGGCCCTGCGGGGCAAAGTGCCCAAGGACGAGTTAGATTGGTCTTCGGGGATGGACAGCGCTTTTAGGGCTGCCAAGACCGCGCTAGCCAACACTGCTCTGCTGGCGCACCCCTCTCCCACTGCCCCGGTCGCCCTCACGACAGACGCCTCTGACTATGCAGTGGGGGCGGTGTGCGAGCAGTGGGTGGGCGGTGCCTGGCAGCCACTGGCCTTTTTTAGCAAACAGCTCCGCGACAACGAGCGTAAGTACAGTACTTTCGACAGGGAACTGCTGGGTCTGTTCCTCGCCACCAGGCACTTTAGATTCCTGTTGGAAGGCCGCCAGTTCACTGCCTTTGTGGACCACAAGCCGCTAACGTTCTCCATGGCCAAGACCTCGGAGCCGTGGTCGGGACGTCAGCAGCGGCAGCTATCGGCGATCTCCGAGTTAACCACGGACATTCAGCACGTGGCGGGCAAGGACAACTTTGTCGCCGACTGCCTCTCTCGGGCGGTCATCGGGTCCGTCCACTTGGGACTCGATTATGCCGCCATGGCGGCAGACCAAGCCACGGACTCAGACATTCAGGCCTATCGGACGGGTCCTACCGCACTGCAGCTGGAGGATGTGCTGTTCGACACAGCTAACGCCACTCTCATCTGCGACATCTCCACTGGCCAACCGCGCCCTATGGTGCCTACGGCCTGGCGGCGCCGGGTTTTTAACATGATCCACAGCCTTTCCCACCCAGGTGTGAAGGCCTCGACTAAGCTGGTGGGGGTCAAGTTTGTGTGGCCTGGCCTCCGGAAGGATGTTAGGACCTGGGCTAGCTCATGTGTGGCGTGCCAGCGTGCCAAGGTGCACCGCCATACCAAAGCCCCTTTGGCACCGTTTATAGTGCCGGAGAGGCGGTTCGACCATGTGAATGTGGACCTGGTGGGCCCCCTACCCCCCTCCCATGGATATACTCACCTCCTCACCATGGTGGACAGGACCACCAGGTGGCCGGAGGCTGTTCCACTGTCCTCCACTACGGCAGCGGAGGTGGCCCGGGCGTTCATCGGCTGCTGGGTGGCCCATTTTGGCACACCGGGGTACATCACAAGCGACAGGGGCCCCCAGTTCACTTCGGAGCTCTGGACTGCAGTTGCGGAGCACCTGGGGGTGAAGATCCACCGCACTACGGCGTACAACCCGCAGGGCAACGGACTTTGCGAGCGGTTCCATAGGGACATGAAGGCCGCTCTTCGGGCTGCCCTTACGGATGGCGACTGGGTTGACCGCCTCCCGTGGGTCTTGCTTGGTCTTCGTTCTGCCCCCAAGGAGGACCTCCAGGCCTCGTCCACCGAGCTGGTGTACGGCCAGCCGCTGCGGGTCCCTGGGGAGTTTCTTCCGGAGGCCACAGCGTCCTGGTCCGTCGCCTCCCATCGAACAGTGTCCCGGGGTGTTGCCGATGCCCTTATTCCCATTCCAACATCCCGCCACTGCCTTCCCCAGTCCTACATCCCCAGGGACCTGCCATTGGCCAAATATGTTTTCATCCGGCACGACAGCCATCGGACCCCGCTGCAGCCCCCTTATGACGGGCCTTTCCGTGTCCTGGAGGCAGGCACTAAAAACTTTGTTGTGGACATGGGAGGCAGGCTGGAGCGGGTCACTATAGACCGTCTTAAGCCTGCTCACTTGGACAAGGACGAACCAGTTAAGTTGGCCCTGCCCCCGCGGCGGGGGCGCCCCCCGGTTTCGGCTCAGACCCCTGCCCTATCCTCTGTTCCGGCCTTGGCCCCTTCCGGGGCCCGGCCGCTGGTCCCACTTATCTCCCTTAGTCCCCCTCTGGTTAAGCGCAGTCGGTTCGGCCGCTTGATCCGTCCCCCTCCACGTTGACTATTTCGTGCTGTGATCTGTTCACTGATGGACTGTTCACTGGCTATTAATTAGTTGCAGTTTTTGTATGGGTGAATTCTGGGGGGGCCTGTGTGGTGACCTATATTAAGAGACATTCACCAAGGTGGGCTTGTGCCTTTAAGAGTGTGGGTTTTACTGTTTAGGGGACAGGTTAAATACCACTTCCGGTTCCGGGTTAACTTTGTTGTTATTTGTAAATGCTATGTGAGTGAGAAGTAAAGTACCTCAACTCGAACCACGTCTCTGGCTCCCTACTTTCTTATCGCCACATTGGCACAATTTTGAACTGCACAAACACAAACCGCTGTTTGTTATCTTGTTATGGTTTGTAACCGACCCCAATCGCACAACACAAGACAGGTATGAGAGTAAGCCAAAACAGGGCATTTATTTCTTACATAACAAAAGGCGGCACAGTCCCTTTAAGGGAGAACACAAAAACACTAGAGTAAAGGAAAATAGAAAATGCGGCACTGTGCCTTTAAGAGGCTAAGGGACTAAGGCTAAGGGCCAGGGCTAAGGACCAGGGCTAAGTGTCAGGGCCAGGACCAGGGGCACTGGAGAGGGGGACAGGGACAGAGGCCGGGAGAGGCGGGCTGGAGACAGGGACAGAGAACAGGGTTAAGGCCTTGGACAGGGCGAGGGCCAGAGCTGCTTACAGGGATGAGGACAGGGTTCCGACGGCGGAGGCCTGGCACGGATATCCTCCTCCGATGCTGCAGACGGGCAGCGCAGAACACAGGGGTCCCAGGGGACCCGGGCGAAGAGACGCATCCTCCCGTGGAAATAGGAAGCGATGCGCGCCGGCTTGACGTCTGGAGTGGGAACACTGGAAAACCTCCCGTAGAGAATTAGAGAGCGTAGACCGCGTCCCACTCCAGGCAAACGGCGACAGGTGGTGAAGTACAGGGGTGGCACGACGTCTCACGCCGGAGACGCGGCAGTAGATTGTAGTAACAAGAACGACCCGACCAGGACTGGAGGGGAGTCTCCAACCTAAGTACTCTTCCCGAGCAGATTGCAAACTCCCAACAGGTGTGTGAAGGTAGAGGAACAAGAAAGTCCAAGGGTGGGGGCTGGTGAAGAGTAGAGGAGAGTAAATCATCGCAAGGGTGGGGGCTGGTGAGGTGAGGAGACAGGGAATTAAAGGTCCAGGGAACAGGCGAATCCTCACATATCTTTTGCATACAACTGTCCAACACGTTCTCTATCCGCGCTCCACAGCTCAAAGCTTCCTGCAACAACTCACACCTCGTGGGGTTTCAAAGCGAGATTTGAGAGAAAGTTTTCAGTTTCATTGAAGGGGAGGAGAATTGGATGGATCAGAGAGAGAGTGGAGTTTCTTTTAGATTTAAGGGGATGCAGACCAGAGAAAGACGTTTGTCTTGTTTACATCAGGGTCCCCCATTTTCAATTCATATCGATAGTTTAATAGCTAGCCTTGGCTCGTTTAACAATATGCAAAATATGTGTACAGTCCTGTACTCTGTTTGGTAGTGTTGTGGGGAGTCAGTGTTCGCTTGGTCAGCTGTCCGCTGCCATGCCCCCCCCCCCCCTTCACCCCCCCTCCCCCTACGCCCACCCAAAAGTAGGTCACACCGGCCGCCACTGGTTACACCCCTAGTTGTGAGTAATCGCTTCCTCGAGTTACCACCAAATACATCAAACACAAATTCTTGCTTGTGTCAATGAAACTGAAAACTTGCTCTCAAATCTCGCTTTGGAACCCCACGAGGTGCAGATAACAGGGGATGCCAAAAAAAATAATTACATTTTTTTTTAAATATTTTTATTAATATTTGTTTTATTATATATATATATTTTTTATATTTAAGTCAAGCAGTCACCATGTACAGTATGGCTCGGCTGCCAGTCAAACTTTATTTTTATTTATTTAACAGATTGCAGAATGGGTACAATACAGTACGGCTCAATACACACAATTGTTAAGGGGATGCAGACCAGAGAAAGACGTTTGTTTTGTTTACATCAGGGTCCCCCATTTTCAATTCATAGTGACATTTATGACATACAAGACATCATGACATTTATGGCATAGGGACCCGGACATACACAACATACATGACATTTATGGCATAGGGACATACATGACATACAGGTATTTAGTACTGTTACATTTGTGACATATACGATATGCAAATATACAGTACTGTTACCCATAGATCCTGACAGAGTATATACATATGATGGGGAGGGGACTGTACATTCGGAGGGGGTGGGTGGGTGGGATAGAAATATACATACGGTGGGGAGAGAATATATACATAATGATGTGGAGGAGACAGTACATTAGGAGGGGGTGGGTGGGCGGGAGAGAAATTATTTAGGTCACTACGCCCTGTAAGTAATCACGGTGCAACCAATTCTAGCAGTTGATTTAGTTACACAATTTGACTCATGCAGTATGTAATAATGTAACTTTATTTTACTTTATTTGTATGGCACTTTTCATACAGAGGTTGCAGTTCAAAGTGCTTCACAACAGTAAAAAAAATACAGGCATAAGCGAGCATAAAAAGAAAAAAATTTAAATACAAAGAGATAGAGAGGTAGCAAGGTAAGGCAAATCACAGTTCTTCAGTAATACAAATAATAAAATAGAATAGATTAGATAGAGTAAAAAAGTGCGGTTTGATTCAGTTTAAAATAGGCTAAAATGATCAAATAGAACGGACAGTAAAAAAGTGTGATAAGATTGTTGAATAAAAAATATATAACAACAGAGCAGTGTATCACTCTTAGTCCTTTGAGTTTCTTTACAAAGTTCTAACATACAACAGAGCATCGCTCTAACATACAACAGAGCAGTCTGTCGCTCTAACATACAACAGAGCAGTCCGTCGCTCTAACATACAACAGAGCATCGCTCTAACATACAACAGAGCAGTCCGTCGCTCTAACATACAACAGAGCAGTCCGTCGCTCTAACATACAACAGAGCATCGCTCTAACATACAACAGAGCAGTCCGTCGCTCTAACATACAACAGAGCAGTCCGTCGCTCTAACCTACAACAGAGCAGTCCGTTGCTCTAACATACAACAGAGCAGTCCGTCGCTCTAACATACAACAGAGCAGTCCATCGCTCTAACATACAACAGAGCAGTCCGTCGCTCTAACATACAACAGAGCAGTCCGTTGCTCTAACATACAACAGAGCAGTCCGTCGCTCTAACATACAACAGAGCAGTCCATCGCTCTAACATACAACAGAGCAGTCCGTCGCTCTAACATACAACAGAGCAGTCCATCGCTCTAACATACAACAGAGCAGTCAGTCGCTCTAACATACAACAGAGCATCGCTCTAACATACAACAGAGCAGTCCGTCGCTCTAACATACAACAGAGCAGTCCGTCGCACTAACATACAACAGAGCAGTCCGTCGCTCTAACATACAACAGAGCAGTCCGTCGCTCTAACATACAACAGAACATCGCTCTAACATACAACAGAGCAGTCCGTCGCTCTAACATACAACAGAGCAGTCCGTCGCTCTAACATACAACAGAGCAGTCCGTCGCTCTAACATACAACAGAGCAGTCCATCGCTCTAACATACAACAGAGCAGTCCGTCGCACGATGAAAGTAGGTATGGGTAAGAATAGTGCAGGTAAGGTACAATTTGTCAGGATATCCCTGATGTTTCATTGAAATGCCTTAAGCTGTCTTTTGAAGATGTCTAGCGAGTTGGCTTCCCTCATCTTTCTCTGCCGAAGACTTCGCAATCTTCTTTGAGGAAAAAGTGGAGAACATCCGCAGCTCCTTCTCCCAACCCCCACCCATTCCAAATGCTGAATCGAGAACCTCATCCTTCACTCTGTCATCTTTCTCTCCCATTACAGAAGCCGAGACCCTGACACTGGTAACGTCGAACCGTCCAACTACATGCCAGCTGGACCAGCTACCCTCCCCACTCCTCCAGACCATAGCACCAGACATCCTCCCATTCCTAACTGCAACCATCAACTCCTCACTCAACTCGGGGGTGGTCCCCACCTCCCTAAAACAAGCCAGAGTCACGCCGCTCTTAAAAAAAAAACCTGAACCCCACTGTCATAGGCAACTATCGTCCTGTCTCTCTTCTCTCCTTCCTTTCTAAAACACTTGAACGTGCTGTATCCAACCAACTTACTGCTTATCTCTTACAGAATGACCTCCTGTCTTGATTCTCCTAGATCTATCTGCAGCCTTCAACACAGTCAACCATCAGATCCTCCTTGCGGCCCTCGCAGAAATGGGAGTGGCTGGCTCTGCGCTGACATGGCTGACATCATACCTCAATGACCGCTCCTACCAAGTGTCATTGAGAGGGACCCTGTCGGCCTCCCGCCCCCTGCGGACGGGTGTCCCCCAGGGCTCGGTTCTAGGACCCCTTCTCTTCTCCCTCTACACTAAATCACTGGGTAACATTATCACGTCTCATGGCTTCTCCTATCATTGTTATGCCGACAATACTCAACTCTTCCTCTCCTTCCCTCCCTCAGATATCCACGTCTCTGAGCGGATCTCGGCCTGTCTGTCCGACATCTCCGCCTGGATGACGACCAACCACCTCCAACTGAACCTAAGCAAAACAGAATTGCTCCACCTGCCAGCCCAATCCTCCCCCCTGACCGACCTCTCCATCACAGTCGAGAATGCAGCTGTGACCGTATCCCCGACCGCCAAGAACCTTGGTGTTGTCCTCGACGACCAGTTGAACTTCTCTGCTCACATCGCAGCGACAACCAGAACCTGCAGATTCCTCCTGAGCAACGTCAGAAGGATCCGCCCCTTCCTGACAAAAGAAGCCACCCAACTCCTCGTCCAATCAACAGTCATCTCCCGCCTCGACTACTGCAACGCACTGCTAGCTGGCCTCCTGACCACTGCCACTAAGCCTCTTCAACTCATTCAGAACGCAGCGGCCCGCCTGATTTCAAACCTACCGAAGTCGGCCCATGTCACCCCACTTCTTAGGGACCTGCACTGGCTCCCCATTGCTGCACGAATCCGCTTCAAGGCCCTCAACCTAGCATACCGTGCAGCAAAGGGAACTGCTCCCGCCTACCTCCGGTCAATGGTCTCTAACTACACACCCTCAAGACCCCTATGCTCTGCATCTTCTGGCCGCCTCAGACCTACTCCTATCCAAGCTCCGGGAGGGTCATCAAGGAGAAGTCGCCTATTCTCGGTCCTTGCCCCACAATGGTGGAATGAACTACCCACCCCAGTTAGGACAGCCGAATCACGTCCAATCTTTCGCCGTCGACTAAAGACGCACTTCTTCAACCATTATCTGAATTAAAAAGAAAAAAGAGAAGAAAAAAATATCTAACCCTAACTAACCTTACTGTCATGCACTTGTCCTAATAAACTAACCTACACTGTAGCACTCAACACTTTGATGAACATTGTTACTCAGCTGATAGAGTTGTGCCCTTCCTGATGACTTGTCGTACAGAACTTGTAAGTTGCTTTGCATAAAAGCGTCAGCTAAATGACTAAATGTAAATGTAATGTAAATGTTATGGTAGTTTGTTCCACAGTTTTTGGGCATAGTTGATAAAGGCTGCATTACCGATCCTCTTTTGACTGTTTCTAATGTAATGTAGTTACTAAGCCTCTAGTGTCGACTTTACACTTTAACTGAGGAGAGAACTGGCACACGGCTGGTGCAGCCCAGTGCAGGCCTCTGTGTTCAGCTGCTTCTCTCTGGCCAGACATGGTGCTGCCAGGCGGAGGAACACACCACAGACATGGTGCTGCCAGGCGGAGGAACACACCACAGACATGGTGCTGCCAGGCGGAGGAACACACCACAGACATGGTGCTGCCAGGCGGAGGAACACACCACAGACATGGTGCTGCCAGGCGGAGGAACACACCACAGACATGGTGCTGCCAGGCGGAGGAACACACCACAGACATGGTGCTGCCAGGCGGAGGAACACACCACAGACATGGTGCTGCCAGGCGGAGGAACACACCACAGACATGGTGCTGCCAGGCGGAGGAACACACCACAGACATGGTGCTGCCAGGCGGAGGAACACACCACAGACATGGTGCTGCCAGGCGGAGGAACACACCACAGACATGGTGCTGCCAGGCGGAGGAACACACCACAGACATGGTGCTGCCAGGCGGAGGAACACACCACAGACATGGTGCTGCCAGGCGGAGGAACACACCACAGACATGGTGCTGCCAGGCGGAGGAACACACCACAGACATGGTGCTGCCAGGCGGAGGAACACACCACAGACATGGTGCTGCCAGGCGGAGGAACACACCACAGACATGGTGCTGCCAGGCGGAGGAACACACCACAGACATGGTGCTGCCAGGCGGAGGAACACACCACAGACATGGTGCTGCCAGGCGGAGGAACACACCACAGACATGGTGCTGCCAGGCGGAGGAACACACCACAGACATGGTGCTGCCAGGCGGAGGAACACACCACAGACATGGTGCTGCCAGGCGGAGGAACACACCACAGACATGGTGCTGCCAGGCGGAGGAACACACCACAGACATGGTGCTGCCAGGCGGAGGAACACACCACAGACATGGTGCTGCCAGGCGGAGGAACACACCACAGACATGGTGCTGCCAGGCGGAGGAACACACCACAGACATGGTGCTGCCAGGCGGAGGAACACACCACAGACATGGTGCTGCCAGGCGGAGGAACACACCACAGACATGGTGCTGCCAGGCGGAGGAACACACCACAGACATGGTGCTGCCAGGCGGAGGAACACACCACAGACATGGTGCTGCCAGGCGGAGGAACACACCACAGACGTAGCCTTGTAGCTGTGGCTGAACGGAGATAATACAAATAGTTGTTAAAGAAACAACAACAACAACAACAACAACAACAACAACAACAACAACAACAACAACAACAACAACAACAAATTAATTACATCACTCTGAGTGTTTAAGCCCCTAGTGGTGTGTTCTTCCAATACATTAAAGAAAATCCTTTCGCCAATAGCAAAGTCTATAATGAGATTACACACTAAAGCTGTGCGACGAGCGGAGCGGGGGATAACAGGACGAGTGGGGCGGGGGATAACAGGACGTGTGGGGCGGGGGATAACAGGACGTGTGGGGCAGGGGATAACAGGACGTGTGGGGCGGGGGATAACAGGACGTGTGGGGCGGGGGATAACAGGACGTGTGGGGCGGGGGATAACAGGACGTGTGGGGCGGGGGATAACAGGACGTGTGGGGCGGGGGATAACAGGACGTGTGGGGCGGGGGATAACAGGACGTGTGGGGCGGGGGATAACAGGACGTGTGGAGCGGGGGATAACAGGACGTGTGGGGCGGGGGATAACAGGACGTGTGGGGCGGGGGATAACAGGACGTGTGGGGCGGGGGATAACAGGACGTGTGGAGCGGGGGATAACAGGACGTGTGGGGCGGGGGATAACAGGACGTGTGGGGCGGGGGATAACAGGACGTGTGGGGCGGGGGATAACAGGACGTGTGGGGCGGGGGATAACAGGACGTGTGGGGCGGGGGATAACAGGACGTGTGGGGCGGGGGATAACAGGACGTGTGGAGCGGGGGATAACAGGACGTGTGGGGCGGGGGATAACAGGACGTGTGGGGCGGGGGATAACAGGACGTGTGGGGCGGGGGATAACAGGACGTGTGGAGCGGGGGATAACAGGACGTGTGGGGCGGGGGATAACAGGACGTGTGGGGCGGGGGATAACAGGACGTGTGGGGCGGGTTGGACAGATGAGTGATGCAATTAACCCTTTCACTGCCACACGGCAGAATCCGCGGAGCTAATGATGCTAATGATGGAGGATCGCCGTCGGTCGTGTGACAGTAAAGGGCTAACCTTCTGTATTGTCACAGTGAAAGGGTTAACCGGCTGTCGTGTGGCAGTGAAAAGGGTTAAGTAATATGAATGAATGAATGAATGACTTTATTTGACAATATAAAAAAATAAACATGTGACAGAAGAGCACAGTCAGGATATACTGCCAAGGATGAAACACAAAAAAGCTCAGAGCTTATTTCCATTGTGGTCCTTGTAGGGGGGTAGGGGAATGTGATGCTTAAAACATGCATCATACAAAACGTGACATCACAACACATCACATATACCATTTAACATTTATATACATACAGACTCATACAACATGCAAGGGTGCCTTAAGCTAAGTGTCTAGGTATAGTCCCTTTTGAGCCATGTCTTCAGGCTGGACTTGAATCTAACGGCACTGTCTATGGTTTTCAGTTCACTGGGCAGACTATTCCAATAGACAGCTGCTGAATATAAAAATTACTCCTTCCCCATACAGCTCCTGAATCTGACTGGCACAAAGTCAGTTGAGCTGCGCCTAGTTTGGTAAGCATGGGTGTCTCTGATTCGGTTGAAGTAGTTGTTAAAGTACACTGGCACTACCCCGTGCACTATTCTGTGAACTAGGCACATCCCTATCTGGTTTACTTTATCTGAGGTCTTCCACCTTAAGCCATCTCATGACCTCAAAGTGAGATGGGTCAAGGTGGGTTCGAGCAGGTAGCCTTAGTATTACCCTGATTAGCTTGTTTTGTGATGTCTGTAGTTTTATTTTCTGACTTTTGGGGGCACTGTTGTACCAGAAGCCACACGCATAGTCATAGTGACACTGTATGAGAGCTCCAGCAAGAATCTTCATCGCTGACTGATCTAAAAAATTGGAGATTCTGGCTAGGTATCTAGTCCTGTTATTTATCTTTGTAAGTGCTTGGTGAGCCATGCTTTCCCCTGATAAGCTGTTTTCCAGGACGCAACCGAGATATTTCACAGATGTTTTGTCTGTGAGAACAGAATCTCCTATTCTAATGTTAAAACCTGGCGATTTTCTGAGCCTGACCTTTGACCCGAATAAAATTGACTCAGTCTTCCCCACGTGGAGGGACAGCTTGTTGTGGCCTAGCCAGTCGCTAACCTTCTCTAGTTCTGCACTCAATGTCTGCTCAACCACTTTTTTGTCTTTGTGAGACACTAGTAGGGCGGAGTCATCTGCGTATAAAAAAAGGTCACATGAGCAGGCTGCTTTCAGGTCATTTATATACAGTAGAAAGAGGAGCGTACCCAAAACACTCCCTTGTGGGACCCCGCACTCTACTGTCCGAGGACTGGAGAGTACTCCGTTTATATCTACCACCTGTTGTCTCCCTGTTAGGTAGGAACCAATCAATTTCTGAGCTGCCGAATTAAAGCCTAGGGCCCTAAGCTTCATTAACAAGATGTTGTGATCCACTGAATCAAATGCCTTCTGGAGGTCTAACATTACCATTCCACAGAACTTTCCCTCGTCTACCTCTTTCCTGATGTAATCTGTGAGGAACAGCAGGCAGGTGTCTGTGGAGTGGGACCTCCTGAAACCAGATTGGTATTTGTACATGATGTTATTAGTGGAGAAATACCCGTCTATTTGCTCATATACTAGCCTCTCAATGGTTTTTGATAGAACGCCCAGGATGGAAATGGGTTCCAATTTGTTTCCCTTTTTGTGGAGAGGAATAACTCTTGCCGATTTAATTTCGCTTGGAAATGTTCCTGTGTCAATGGCTAGGTTGGTAATGTGAGCTACATATGGGGCAATGATTTCTGCAGCATCCTGCAAGAATTTACCAGTGCTGGCGGCGGCTATATCACCGTGGAAACCAGGCCGTGGGCGGAGTCTACTGGTCTCCTGCGGACGCCATGGAAACCAGGCCGTGGGCGGAGTCTACTGGTCTCCTGCGGACGCCATGGAAACCAGGCCGTGGGCGGAGTCTACTGGTCTCCTGCGGACGCCATGGAAACCAGGCCGTGGGCGGAGTCTACTGGTCTCCTGCGGACGCCATGGAAACCAGGCCGTGGGCGAAGTCTACTGGTCTTCTGCGGACGCCATGGAAACAAATCAACACTGGGTGGATGTAGGATGTAGCGGAGGATAAACCCACCTAAACTCAGTTTAAACACTTTTGTTTATTAACCCTTTCACTTTCTCAGCACAATCCGTCTGCTTACTGCAGCATACTGGCTCAGCAGAGTCAATGGGGTCAAGATCTTGTTTGTACAAGCTGATTGAAGACAATTGGAATCTACTTTGTGTGCAACGTGGACTATATTTCAAGTGTTTTAGTCGCTTTGTACCGACAGGAGCTTGACCCCATTGACTTTACATTGGCTTGTGGCTAACGAGCTGGAGCTAGCATGAGGAACAGCTTGACCCCATTGACTCTACATTGGCTTGCGGCTAACGAGCTGGAGCTAGCAGGAGGAACAACTTGACCCCATTGACTCTACATTGGCTTGCGGCTAACGAGCTGGAGCTAGCAGGAGGAACAACTTGACCCCATTGACTCTACATTGGCTTGCGGCTAACGAGCTGGAGCTAGCATGAGGAACCGCTTGAAGATGCTCAGATGCTCAGATGACACTGCTCTGATCGGTCTCATCAACAAAGGTGATGACCGGGCCTATGAAAAGGAGATTGACTCATTTGTCCACTGGTGTGATGCCAATTTGTTTACAACTTAATGTCGAAAAGACCAAAGAGCTAGTCATCAACTTCAGTAGGAAGAAGGTGAATGTCTCTCCTGTCACCATTAGGGGGCAGGAGGGAGAGATAGTCCAGTCCTGTACTGTAGGTCTCCTGGTGTCCACCTGGACAGCACGCTGGACTGGAAGAAGAACATTGAAACTTCAACTTGGCATTAATATATCTTAAACATACAGGAATAGTAGGTCTAAGATAAGATATTCCTTTATTGATCCCCTTGGGAACATTTGGGCCATAGCAGCATGGGGGAGGGGAGGTAAAGGTATGGGCAGGGTAATAGTAGAAAGGCATAAATATAGGCAATATAATTAACTCTGAATATAAAGATAAAGAAAAATAAACAGATGAGGGTCTGTATGCCCTGTCGGTTATATTATACGTTACAATAAATATAGGCAATAAAGAATTTGAATCTGAATATATACTTATCAATTGGGTAATAGTAAAGGTGCCGTATACACGAGGTCTAACTGGCATGATATATACGTTGTAGTCCGTGCAGGATGTGGTGGTTAACACTGGCACAGCCGCCAAGGGGTCACATGACCCCGAGGCATTTTCAATAAATGTATCCTCGTCACTCGGTCGAGCTCCAGCTCTGTCACTCAATGACTTTTCCTAAAAGTACCCGTTTTATCTGCAGCACGGTTTCTGACATTTCAAAATGACTTCAGGAAAATGTAATTAGAACGTTATTCCACATTATGGGCCGTTGGAACAGACGAAAGTCACAGCACTTTGCGAGCGTCTAGCGCAGGGGTGGCCAACCCGTGGCTCGCGAGCCGCATGTGGCTCTTTGCCCGTCAATGTGTGGCTCTTCGATCCAAAAAAATTATTATTATATAATATATATATATATCTTTTTTTTTGTATGTCACTGAAACCTACATTCCATTGTGGCAAACCTTGTATTTGTATATTCAGAGGTAATTATATAGTTTACACTGTATATTTATATTTTTTTATATTTCTCATATAAGCTGTCGGGTGGCATTTTCTCCATGGCTGTGCCGGTGTTAAGAGTCAGACACACTCAGTGGTCAGCCGTTTCCTAATCGTTCTCGAGGTCTGCAGCTGTTAGTTCTCCAGCTGCTGGCAGCAGTCCATGCCCAAGGTTGTGGAGCCTGATGGCCGCTGGCATGAAGGACTGGCTGAGGCAGTTAGTGGAGTGTCGGGGGGGGTATGAGTCTGTGGCTGGACGTGCTCCCCATCTTGGCTAGCTGCTCATAAAGGGGGGGAGGGGTTCTCCAGGATAGCGCCCAGCTTCTTTCTCATCCTCCTCTCTCCGCCGCCACCTCTAGTGGGACCAGCTGGACTCCCACCAGACTGGTGACATGACTGCAGCAGTCTGTTGAAGGACCTGAGTCCCCCCTCCTCTGTGTTGTAACTTGTCCCACCAGTGTAATCTGTTGTTCAGGTGTAGGCTACCCTTGTACTACCTCTTGTGTATTTAAAACATGTTAAAATCGTATACATTTACATTTACATTTAGTCATTTAGCTGACGCTTTTATCCAAAGCGACTTACAAGTTCTGTACGACAAGCCATCAGGAAGGGCACAACTCTATCGGCTGAGCAACAATGTTCATCAAAGTGTTGAGTGCTACAGTGTAGGTTAGTTTATTAGGACAAGTGCATGACAGTACGGTTAGTTAGGGTTAGATTTTTTTTTTTTTTTTTTTTTTTTTTTAATTCAGATAATGGTTGAAGAAGTGCGTCTTTAGTCGACGGCGAAAGATTGGACGTGATTCGGCTGTCCTAACTGGGGTGGGTAGTTCATTCCACCATTGTGGGGCAAGGACTGAGAATAGGCGACTTCTCTTTGATGACCCTCCCGGAGCTTGGATAGGAGTAGGTCTGAGGCGGCCAGAAGATGCAGAGCGTAGGGGTCTTGAGGGTGTGTAGTTAGAGACCATTGACCGGAGGTAGGCGGGAGCGGTTCCCTTTGCCGCACGGTATGCTAGGTCGAGGGCCTTGAAGCGGATTCGTGCAGCAATGGGGAGCCAGTGCAGGTCCCTAAGAAGTGGGGTGACATGGGCCGACTTCGGTAGGTTTGAGATCAGGCGGGCCGCTGCGTTCTGAATGAGTTGAAGAGGCTTAGTGGCAGTGGCCGGGAGGCCAGCGAGCAGTGCATTGCAGTAGTCGAGGCGGGAGATGACTGTTGATTGGACGAGGAGTTGGGTGGCTTCTTTTGTCAGGAAGGGGCGTATCCTTCTGACGTTGCTCAGGAGGAATCGGCAGGTTCTGGTCGTCACTGCGATGTGAGCAGAGAAGTTCAACTGGTCGTCGAGGACAACACCAAGGTTCTTGGCGGTCGGGGACGCAGTCACAGCTGCATTCTCGACTGTGATTGAAAGGTCGGTTAGGGGGGAGGATTTGCAGATGTGATCACAGATTTGTAGGACTAAGCGCTCGTCACCAACGCGAAAGACACTGGTATCGAATCCGGCTTTCAGCGTTGCCTCCGGCTTGGCCGGCCGTCACACTAACTCAATTGGCAGAGTCAGCGGGAGGGAAGCCCGTGGGTGGTAATCTGGTCGTTGTAAACAGCGACTCCTACAGGTCGGTCGGGGTGCCTGCACAGCGAGGAAGGGATGTGGGTGAGGTAGTGTGCCCTCCCACGCGTTACGCTCCCCCAATGAGAGTCCTCGCTGCCAGGTGAAAAGAAGTGGCTGGCTGACTCTGCATGTATCGGAGGGGACATGTGATAGTATCTATCAACCCTCCCTAGACCGACCAGTGGGGGGAACATGCGAGCAACGACCAGGAAGGGGAGGGGGGAATTGGCATGATGAATAAATTGGGATGGGAGAAAAAACACAGAAAAACAGGAGGAGAAAAAGTGGATACAAAAAAATAATAATAGCAAATTGAACGCTTGCCCTGAAGAACTACAGTATTTAACCTCTTATCCATCGGGCAAGAATGGGGCTAGTTTTAGATGAGACAGTGGAATCAACTGAAGGCGTAGACTGTATATCAAGTCGCTGCCACTCAATAGCAAATTGAACGCTTGCCCTGAACAACTACAGTATTATAACCTCTTATGCATTGATTGATTGATTGAACATTTTATTAACAGATTGCAGAATGGGTACAATACACACAATTGTTAAGGGGATGCAGACCAGGGTTGGGTAGGCGGGGGGGGAAAACTGTACAACTGTACAAGCAAAACTGTACATTGGAATATCAACGAAACCTTACTTGGTCCCGAGAAGAGGGTCTCATGTATTATTGGGTTGGGTTAGGACATTTACAGGGGCCAGTTTCGAATTGCAGTCTCCTGTAGATGCTCTTTGAGAGTGGTTTTGAAGGTGGGTGAGTCTGGTCTCTTTTGAAAGGAAACATTCCAAACTGTATTCCACAATAGGAAGAATCACTCTGAGTGCTATAATGTAATAGAGTTACAGAGGTTTGAACACACTGAAATAAAAGTTTAGTTTACTTGCAAACAGATGCCTACAGAAGAGTTCCAGCTGAGAGGTTGGAGCTGGAAAGCACAATGGTTCCATAGCCTGAAGTCTTATCTAGTACAGGTCCAAAGTTGATAACAATCCCACGGAAAATGTGTGTTTTACCCATGTTTTTGTAATCTTTGTTTCGGTAATAATTCGGTATGCCTATCCAAAATGGCCGTCCGCTGCAATACATTCCTAGACAAACATGTCATAACACTCACACGCACCTGCTTTTTTCACCTCAGAAATATTGCAAAACTATGCACCATCATATCTCACTCTGAACTAGAACTGTCCGTGCATGCTTTCATTTCCTCTAGGCTTGACTACTGCAACTCACTTTTCACCTGTCTCACCAAATCATCCACAGACAAACTACAAATGGTCCAAAATGCTGCAGCCAGGCTACTCACAAGGTCAAAAAAATCATGTCACATCACTCCCATTCTGGCATCCCTGCTGTTATAAGATTATGGTCTGTTCCTTTAAGAGGGAGGCACCCACGCATACAGGTCAGCTAGGCAAGGAGCGAATATGTGATGAGACAGACGGTGTGTACACAGGAAGAACAACAGATACAGAAGCAGGTAGCTTGTTGTGAGATATGTAACGTTAGTCAACAGCATGATATGAAGAATACAATGGCAATAAATGCACAGTCCTGAAGATAACGGTTTCCAGTGGTTTATTGTCACCACCACACATCAAAAGGGAATTACCCCGAAGTCCGGACAGTACGTTAATAAGTATGTGACTGTTCATGACCACTTCGGCCCTAGAGTGAAGATAACACTCTCCTGTACTCTTACTAAGGTTCGAGTTAACACGGAAAAAGGTAACATTGGGGGCTCGAGTCCGGGATATGAAAAATCCTGATTTCATCAGTGAGTTGTAAACTATGGACACGTATAGTTAGCTCATGCTAACTCATGCTAACGGACGCACGAGGCAATTTCGTCAGTCAATGAACTGAGTTGAGATGATGACGGCCCATGGAAGTAACGTTGACGGGGAAATGACCAACTATAAAGAGCAAGTGATCAACTACTCTAACCCATTCATGTTAACCCCCACAACTACAACCATGTACTCTCAGTCTGATGTCGCTAACCTGAGACGTGAAATTAAGTACCAACATGGACAAAGCCTCAACCCGTTCATAACAGAGGATCAGCTGCCCCCTACTGGTGCAATGTCAAACCCATTTACTGCACGTAATAAGCCATTGATAATGGCCAGTGACAATTACCCACATGCTCATCTGTCGTTGTCAAGCACAAACCCCTTTGCTCATATGAATGATCAAAGTATGAGAGACAGTGGCATTGAAATGCAGCAAAGTCATTATGGAACTGAGCCTCCCCATATGAATATGTTGGATGGACAAATGCATTCAATGACCATAGGAGATGCAGCTACCCATAACATTAACCCCTGCATTGCTGCTAAACCAGCAGCCTTTATGGAGAGCACACCTATGAACAATGTGACAGTCTATTCCCCACATATTGAACCTGCAACCCTGCTTTCCACCCCTGTGACACCGGGTGTGTGTTCCCGTCAGGTGTAGCCAGAGGGCGCTGTACACCACAGGCAGAGTACACCGGTCCATGGAGGTAATGAAGCTGTGACTTATGGCTATGATCAGTCCCATCGCAGGCGAGCAGGCTTCCATCCACGTGGCCGGCTTCCCCGGCGTGTGCAGTACAATCTGTCTTCAGACAGCGAGGACGACAGTGTTCAGCGAGAGAGGATTCCTACACTACGACCGGGTCAGTATGATGGCACCACACCATGGAAGGACTTCTTGCAGCGCTTTGAGAGCTGTGCTGAGGCTAATCGCTGGTCAGAGAACACTATGGCTGTCCAGTTGAGGTTCTGTCTCATAGGTGCAGCAGGAGCAGTGGTCCACCGCAACCCAAGGTCAGCACGCTGGGACTACAGAGACATTGTTGAGGAGGTGGAGGTTGCTTATGGCCCATCATCAGAGTATGCAGTGGCTGTTGCCATCGAGTTAAGGCAACGAATCCGCCTGCCAGGTGAGGCACTACACATCTTGAGGGACGACATATATGAGAAAGTGTCTATTGCATACGCTGACCGTTCTGAAAAGGAGCAGGATGCAATCAGTGTTGAGGTGTTCACTAATGCTATGGGGGACGCCAACATTATTCAGAAGCTCCTAGAAGACCGACCTCGCACATTAGCCCAAGCTTACGACATTGCTCGTCGTTATGAAACTACCAGGAGAGCAGCTACCAGCGTTGCACAGCTCATGCAGACTGGAGCACGGAATGTAGCTGAGCGGAGAACCAGAATGGCTATGGTGCGCGATTATGCCCACTCTGATGAAGCTAAGGGAAATAATGGTGCAGCACCAGCACCCACAAAGCAGAACCAGAACCACCCCGCGCAATACAAACAAAGGAGACAAAAAGATACAAATTGGGATAGCATCCGCTGTCACAACTGCTCGGGTATTGGACACATGTGGCGTAATTGCCACTCTCTAACAAACCCAACTAAGCTGCAGGCGGACACAGTTTTGAATGTCTCCAAAAACCAAAATGCACGCAGAGGGTCCAGTGGTAAAGGTGAGAGCCCAGAAATGTGTATCCACCTGCTGATGTATGACATGGAGATTTGTGCCATCTTAGACTCTGGGGCAGGGAGAAATGTGCTGCCTTTGCGATACTATAATTCTATCCACCCGGAGGTCAGACCACCTATCAAGCCATCAACTGTACAGTCCCTGCATGGCATTGGTCCTGGGAATGTCCCTGCCTTGGGTGAAGCTCACTTACCTGTTCAGATTGGCAGCCAGACTGTGGGTGTAGATTTCATACTTGCCGACCTGCCAGGCAGTGCTGAGGCCATCCTGGGCCATCCATTCTTAGAGCAGTCAAGAGCACATCTGGACTTTGGCAACCGAAAGATTGTGTTGTTCGGTGAACAAATACCATACTTCCATCCGGACAACAGGCCGAGAGCACATGCAGTAAGAGTAGCTCGCACCACAGTTCTAGCACCAGGACGTGAGTACATTATACCGGGAAATGCTCATTTCCGGACCCCTGTGAAAGGAGAGGTGATGCTATGCCCTACAAAAGGCTTTGTTGAGAAGCACCGATTGCTGGTGGCCCGGGTCTTAGTAGGAGCCCAGCCCAGTAAGAGTATACCAATCAGAGTATTTAACCCAGGAACCACTGATGTTACCATCAAGAAAGGAGCTGTAGCAGGGTTTCTCCAGTCTGTTGAGATAATGGAGCCCCCTACCATCATCACTGAATCCCAACAGTCCGACAGTGCCTTCCCCACTGTGCCAGAACATCTCACCACTCTGTACGCCCAGAGTTCCATTGAGCTAACTACCGGGGAAAAGTGCAGTCTAGCGAAGCTCCTGCAAGACTACGGCGACATCTTCTCTACAGGACCCACTGACCTAGGCCGTACTAACCTAGTGCAACATGACATTCAAACCCTGCCAGGTGTCCCAGTGAAACAACACCCCCGCCGCATGGCCCAGGAAAAACAACTGAATGCTGACCAGCAGATACAGCAGAGCCTCGAGACTGGACTCGCCCATAACAGCCACAGCAGTTGGGCCGCGCCCATTGTCATGGTACGCAAAAAGGACGATACCTATCGTCTCTGTGTGGACTACAGGGCTTTGAATGACTGTACCATTAAAGATGCGTACCCATTACCTCGTATTCAAGATACTCTGGACACCTTATCCAGCGCCAAATGGTTCAGCACTCTGGACCTTGCATCTGGCTATTGGCAGGTGGAACTAACCCCCAGAGCATGCAAGGCCTCAGCATTCTGCAGCAGGAAGGGGCTCTTTGAGTGGAATGTCATGCCGTTTGGGCTATGTAACGCCCCAGCAACGTTTCAACGTCTAATGGACCGCGTCCTTGCTGGCATGCAATGGGAGACCTGCTTAGTATACTTAGATGACATCATTACACTGGGAAAAGATGTACCAGAAATGCTGCAGCGGCTATCCCAGGTGTTTGACCGACTGCGCCAAGCCAAGTTGAAATTGAAACCAGCAAAGTGTTGCCTGTTCCAACGGCAAGTAGCCTACCTCGGGCACATCGTCTCCGAGCAGGGGGTCGCTACCGACTCACAGAAAGTCCAGAAAGTCAGAGAGTGGCCTACACCATCCGACGTCAGTGAGGTCCGCCAGTTTGTAGGCCTCGCGTCATACTACAGACGTTTTGTAAAAGACTTTGCTGCTGTCGCTCAACCTCTACATGCCCTGACCAAAAAGTATGCCCGTTTCCACTGGACACAGGAATGCCAGGAGGCATTTGATAAACTAAAGCAACTACTTACCACTGCACCTGTCTTTGGCTACCCCCTTGATACCGGGGACCTCATTCTAGACACAGATGCTTGTGACACTGGAATCGGAGCTGTCCTTTCTCAGATGCAGGACGGTGAGGAGCGTGTGCTGGCATATGGCAGTAGAAGACTCTCCCAGACTGAACAAAACTACTGTACCACACGGAGGGAGTTGCTAGCCGTGGTGGAATTCACATCACACTTCCGCCAGTACCTGCTGGGAAGATCTTTCACCGTCCGCACGGATCATAGTAGCCTCCGCTGGCTAATACGGATGAAGGAGCCTGAGGGACAGCTAGCCAGATGGCTTGAGAAGCTTGGTGAATACAACTTCAAGGTGATCCATCGCCCAGGACGGCAGCACTGTAATGCCGATGTTCTGTCTAGAAGGCCTTGTCGTCAGTTCTGCCCTTGCAAAGTGCCAGACCCGTTGTTGAACATGGAAAAGTCAAGACATCAGGCTGTGCAGTGTGACCTGGGCGGTAGTGTGACAGCAGGAACTACTGAAGCTCATCCCATAGAGTGGAGCTTAGTGGGGGTAGTGGACTCCCCATCCCCTGGAATGGGAAGCACATGTGTGGAGGACTTAAGGTCTGATGGAAATTCACAAACTGAAGAAAGGATTCTTCTCACAGAGACTACAGAGGCGCAATTATTCCACGGTTGGACCGTTGAGCAGCTGAGGGAGGCTCAGATAGCTGACCCTGATATCACTCCCATCAGGAAAGCGCTGGAACAGGGAACAGAACGTCCCTCATGGGTGGAGATCTCACCTCATAGCCCAGCCACCAAAACATATTGGAGTCAGTGGAAAAGACTGTATTTCAAAGAAGGTATTCTGGTGCGACGCTTCTATTGTGCAGAGGAAACCATATTCTACCCTCAGATAATACTACCTCGTATGTACCAGTCAGATGTCCTGAAACAAATGCATGATGGTCCTGTGGGGGGTCACTTTGGAGTGGATCGGACTCTCACCCGTCTGCAGACAAGATACTACTGGTATCGTATGAGAGAAGATGTCACGCTGTGGTGCCGCACATGCGCTAGCTGTGCTGCCAGAGCCAGGCCCTCTAAGACACCCCAGGCCCCCATGGGCACTGTCCGCATTGGAGCACCTATGGAGCGAGTGGCTCTGGATATAATGGGCCCCCTCAATGAGACTGATCGTCATAGTCGCTATGTGTTAGTAGTTCAAGACTACTTCAGCAAATGGGTGGAAGCCTATCCCCTACCAGATGAGCAGGCTGTAACTGTCGCTGAAGTATTCACCTCTGAATGGGTATGTCGTTTTGGAGCACCTCAGACTTTGCACAGTGACAAGGGCACCAATTTTGAATCACAAGTGTTTCAGAAAATGTGTGAACTACTTGGAATAGACAAGACGCGCACCACTTCTTTCAGGCCACAGTCTGATGGGCAGGTTGAACGTTTCAATGCCACTCTGCAAAATATCTTAGCCACAACAGCTGAATGCTGCCACTGGGATTGGGATATCATGATTCCCTATGCTGTAATGGCCTATAGGGCAATAAAGCACAGCTCCACTGGGTTTACCCCCAACATGATGTTGTTTGGGCGGGAAGTGACTGAGCCAATTGACCTGGTGGCTGGTCTGCCACCCAGCCATGAAAGTGCCCAGACTCCTCCACAGTATGTCACTCAGCTCCGTGAAAGGCTGGAGCTTGCTCACCAGATCGCCAGAGATGCCCTAGGTCAGTCTGTGGAACGGGCCAAAAAGCAATATGACAAGAACGTTTGCCGCACTCTGTACCACACAGGTGATGCTGTCTGGCACCTAGTAAAAGGCACCAAGAGAGTAAGGGATAAGGTGAGGAAATTCTTGCCATCATACGAGGGGCCATACTTTGTCCTAGGCCAACTGGACGACTTGGTGTACCGCATCAAAAAGGGGCCTAAGGCAAAAGTCAAAGTAGTGCACCATGACAAACTCAAACCATACCACTCCCGTACCCTGTTGGATAATGTCTGGGTCATCGAACAAGCACAAGTCTGGAACCATGCTGAGGTTCTACCACCCAATCCAGATACCAGCCTCATCGACTCTGACCTGTTCCTGGCTAATCTGTTCCCGGATACGGCGGCGGGGAGTGATAGCGGACAGGAAGCAGAGTCATCTACAGACATTCCCTTGAGCCCTGTTGCTTTCCCCTCTTCGCCACACACAGCCCAAGTCTCCTCGAGTACAGAGGAGGTTCATGCTAGTGGGGGTAGTGCAGTGCAACATACTCAAAAAGCAACGGTTATGGACTCCACTCAGTGCCAAACATCCAGGGGCAGGTCTAGCAGGACCAGGAGACCCCCAGATAAATATGGAGAGTGGGTGACTTACTAAAAAAAAAAAAATGATATTACTCCTGTTTAAAGAAGAAAATAGTTGAAAGGAGTTTGTTGTTTGAAAGACTTTGTATTGTTTTGGTTAAAGAAAAAAACTTGAGGCACTGTGGCATCATGAGTAAATTTACTTTGGTGGTGATCTTGTTTACGGCGAGAAAAGTGAGACCATACAATTATTTTGGGGTGAACAGGTGAAGCAGGTGTTTTACTCAGTTAGAAGCTAGAGAGGATACTGGGAGGTTGCCTTTAATATTGAGTTAGAGCTGTGGTTATATTGGGGCTGTATTCGTTGCGTTGTAGGTGTGTTTCATGCTTCTTTTTCAGAGTGTGTTGGAACCTCAGAAGCACTGAAAGGAGGTGGACTGTTTAAACTCCTAACACTGCACTACCTTCCACCATTTCACCCTGTTCTCAAGGGAAACAACTATCTTAAGGATTATAATGGACTGTTTCTTATGGACTGTTACTCCGTCAAGGGGAGATGTTCTTGGGCATTGTGACCCTAAAGGACTCCAGAGACTCAAGGGGTGTTCAAAAGAAAAAGAAAAAAGTCTATGTAATCTGTTTAGGATATTTTGTGTGTAGTCATAGGGGTGCTGGAATGTTATTATATTTAATTGTTAATTGCCATCCAGAGTGGGGGTAGTGTTATAAGATTATGGTCTGTTCCTTTAAGAGGGAGGCACCCACACATACAGGTCAGCTACGCAAGGAGCGAATATGTGATGAGACAGACTGTGTGTACACAGGAACAACAGAAGCAGGTAGCTTGTTGTGAGATATGTAACGTTAGTCAACAGCATGATATGAAGAATACAATGGAAATAAATGCACAGTCCTGAAGATAACGGTTTCCAGTGGTTTATTGTCACCACCACACATCAAGAGGGATTTACCCCGAAGTCCGGACAGTACGTTAAGACAGTACGTGACTGTACATGACCACTTCGGCCCTAGAGTGAAGATAACACTCTCCTGTACTCTTACTAAGGTTCGAGTTAACACAGAAAAAGGTAACACCAGACTATGACCACCAACTGCCTCGCCAGCCGTGTATCAATCTTGGATGCAATGATAAAGTGACCACACTGACTGTGTCGATGGCTGTAACTACTGTAGCTACAGTAACAAGCCAAGTCTGTCCCATGTGCCGTGTGCCGCCTGGTATCACATCATGCCAACTAGATCCCTGAAAGCGAGTGGCTTCGGATGAGTCCTGTTAACGTTAAACTCAGCTACCAGCTTCGTTGAAGCATGGGCAGTAGATAGGATCTTTGAGCCAAGACACAAATTACATTTAACTAAAACGTTCTTTTCTTCGTGCTCGACAAGAGAAATTGTGAGAATATCCATCTGTAGAAACGCACGTTTTTCCGCTGCCGCTCGCTACCAATCTATAACGAACCATTCAGTATTTAATAACATCATTTTTAATCATTGGGCATGGGGAAAGGTATCTTTTTTGATTTGGTCAAGTCAAGTCTAAAGTCATCAAATTCATGACTCAAGTCTGACTTGAGTCCAAGTCATGTGACTGGAGTCCACACCTCTGCTTGGAGGACCTGCACACCCAGAGGGAAGTGGGCATTTGTAACAGCAGAAGAAGAAGAAGAACAAATACAGTCACAGCTGTTCCCAGGATATAAAGTCAGTTTAGCCAAAAAGAAAACACAGATGATACTTCAGTGACCAGTATGTTGTTGTTTTATTATGTTTGTTTGGAAAATGTTCACTGACCTGGAACCACGAATTGCAGTGAAGATGATGCGTCACGGAGAACTGTCAGATTGAAACGATCATGTGGCCTTCTGATCTATATACTTCAAACGCTGCTGCTGGTATGCACACACATCTCTGTCTCGCACATTATTTGCATACTAACAGATCACACGCTGAAAAGTGCACACTATATAGTATGTAGCATGCATGGAGAAACTGGAGGCGGCCTAACATACTTAGGGTGACATTTCAAGATGGAGAGCGAGTCGATACAGAGCAGCAGCAATGGCCGCTTATCGCCACTAGATGTCACCAAAACGAACGCAAATGAGGATCTTGTTGATGACCAGTTTAAAGATTAACAAAGACACACAAGCATAACATGGGTAACATGACCCCTATAAAAATGCTTTACATACAGTACTGTGAAATAAATCCACAATATCCTTCTGACTGTGTCATTTAGGGTCTTATGTACATAATAATAATACACATCTACAAAGTATTAGAAATTAGTTTCAATCCAAATTTGAAATAATTGTCATCATTTGAGTTTTTGTAAACTACTGGCTTTGAATTGTGCAGCATGGTCATGTTCGGACATTTATTACGAAGATTCCGCAATTCATGCCACAGACCAATCATAACTAGAAAGGTGAGCTCAGTAGAGCGCAAATCTCCACCAAGCGACACGCCGGACACAGAGCGCTTTTTACAGTATAAGTACAGTATAGTATATTTTTACAGTATACATACAGTATAGTATCTGTTTACAGTAGAAGTACAGTATAGTATCTGTTTACAGTAGAAGTACAGTATGGTATCTGTTTACTAACCAAGCTAACCTGAACCAAGCTAACCTGAACCAAGCTAAGCTGAACCAAGCTAACCTGAACCAAGCTCACCTGAACCAAGCTAAACTTACCTGAAATAGTCACTGCAGTCACACAGGAGGGCCTTGTGGGCATTCAACTCAGTGCTGTTGACTTTAATAACCACATCACAGAACCTTCCCTCCTGACGCAGCTCATTAAGGATTGTACAGGACATTGTTTCCTTTTCCATGTGGTTATTTTAAAATGGTATCTACAGAATATATTCAAGCTTACAGACAGATAGCCGGAAACAACAAGTGGGATCTTCACTTGTCTTCTGAGATCTGTGATCCTCTTCTTCTTCTTCTTATTTGAATTTCCGGCAGTGTAGACGCATTGTGGCGTATTACTGCCCTCCACAATGCTTGCTTCGCCCACACTTGAGAAAGTTTACACTCCTCTTCCTCTTCTTCTCATCTTCAAAACACATTTCTATCGTCTCTGTCTCCTTCTTCTCTGCTCCTCTTGTCATACAATCACTCTCTTCTTCTTCTTCTTATTTGAATTTCCGGCAGTGTAGACGCATCGTGGCGTATTACTGCCCTCCACAATTCTTGCTTCGCCCACACTTGAGAAAGTTTACACTCCTCTTCTTCTTCTCATCTTCAAAACACATTTCTATCGTCTCTGTCTCCTTCTTCTCTGCTCCTCTTGTCATACAATCACAATACAAACATCATCTCCTCTCTTGGAGGGCCCCCCCAAGAGGGGGAACCCTCCATCTCATCGCCACCAGAATCCTCCCAATGATATCAGAGAATTCTACAATCTCTTCTTCTTCTTCTTCTTCTTCTTATTTGAATTTCCGGCAGTGTAGACGCATCGAGGCGTATTACTGCCCTCCACAATTCTTGCTTCGCCCACAATTGAGAAAGTTTACACTCTTCTTCTTCTTCTTCTTCTCATCTTCAAAACACATTTCTATCGTCTCTGTCTCCTTCTTCTCTGCTCCTCTTGTCATACAATCACAATACAAACATCATCTCCTCTCTTGGAGGGCCCCCCCAAGAGGGGGAACCCTTCTTCTTCTTCTTCTTATTTGAATTTCCGGCAGTGTAGACGCATCGAGGCGTATTACTGCCCTCCACAATTCTTGCTTCGCCCACACTTGAGAAAGTTTACACTCCTCTTCTTCTTCTCATCTTCAAAACACATTTCTATCATCTCTGTCTCCTTCTTCTCTGCTCTTCTTGTCATACAATCACAATACAAACATCGTCTCCTCTCTTGGAGGGCCCCCCCAAGAGGGGGAACCCTCCATCTCATCGCCACCTCTCTTCCTCTCTTGGAGGGCCCCCCCAAGAGGGGGAACCCTCCATCTCATCGCCACCTCTCTTCTTATATATAGATACTGAATATATACTGTACACAAATGTTCTAGAATGTTCTATTATGACAACACAGCGACAACACAAGTGACTCAGTCAACGACAGACCGTGGTTCTGTGTACATTTTGATTGTTTGTTTGGCGAGCCCAAATAATCCAAAACTAATCCAACGAACAACACAAATCAAATCAAATCAAATCAAATTTATTTATAAGGCCCAACAACACACGTTAATGTCCCCATGGGCCGTACAGGTCTTCTTTAAACAAGTCAAGAAGAAAACATAACAATAAGTCAAGAACAGAACAAGGACACCATAAGGTCCAACAACTTTAAAATAAATGCAAATAAATGAAAGAATGCAAGCACTCCCAGACATACCCCACGCGAAGGTAAGGAAAAACTCACTAAAACCTAACAATAGGTAAAAATGCTCCACAGGCAGTGTGGAGGAGATAAACCTTAGAAGGGCCATTCAAGGGGGGATCTCCCTTCTTAGATGTCGGTGATAGTAGTGTTGCAGACTAACAGTTGGTAAGCATGCACTCAAGTGTGTAGTGAAACACAGATGAGTGCATGCAATAGCAACTGAACATTTTGAAAGATTAAAGATAGAGCTGATAGCGATAGCAACTGAACATTTTGAAAGATTAAAGATAGAGCTGATAGCAATAGCAACTGAACATTTTGAAAGATTAAAGATAGAGCTGATAGCGATAGCAACTGAACATTTTGAAAGATTGAAGATAGAGCTGATAGCGAATCTATTTGAGGCACAGGGGCGGCGCAGTCAACGACAGACCGGTTCATGAGCATTTTTTGTTCACTCTTGTGTTAGTTGTGTTGTGTTAGTTTAGATGATTAGATTAGATTCTTATATCTGTATGTTGTGTATGTTATAAATGTCATGAATTGAAAATGGGGGACCCTGATGTAAACAAGACGAAAGTCTCTCTGGTCTGCATCCCCTTAACAATGGACCTGTCTCAAAACCCTGCCCTCTTTTCTTGATCCTCCAATCACAGCTGTCGCTTACCTCTGACTTCCTCGTACAAACAAAGTTTGTACGAGGAAGTCAGAGGTAAGCGACAGCTGTGACTGGAGGATCAAGAAAAGGGGCAGGGTTTGAGACAGGTCTATTGTGTGTATTGAGCTGTACTGTACTGTACCCATTCTGCAATCTGTTAATTAAAATGTTCAATCAATTAGTATATAAATATATTAGTATATATATATTTTTGGTATAGTGCTTACAACCCTTTCATTGCCACACTACATAAGGTTAACCTTTTACTATCACAGAGGGGTAACCGTCGGTAGTGTGATAGTAAAGGGTTAACCTTATGTGTATTGTCGCAGTGAAAGGGTTAACCGTTTGGTAGTGCGGCAGTGAAAGGGTTAACAAGCATAATTTAATGTTGCCCAGTTGTGGCCTGTTGAGGGGAGAAGACATATCAAAAGTTCCAAAACATCTATTGTGTTTGTATTTGTATGATCCACTATATAAACATAGTAATTATAATATCTACATACATGGCATTTGATTGGAGGCTAGTCTCACTTTGTCCCACAGCAACATTAAAATAGTTTAGATTTGTGTATGTTGTTTATGTAACAAATTTACTTGAAAGTAACGCAATAGTTACTTTCTGATGTAACTAGTTACTTTTATAATTTGTAACTGAGTAAGTAATTTAGTTACTTTTTGGAAGAAGTAACTAGTAACTGTAACTAGTTACTTTTTAAAAGTAACTTGCCCACCACTGGTGACATCACAATGGAACATGTTTGATTTCAATTTGAATAATTTAAATAATATGTTGACATTAAAAAAGAACAAATAAAATGATAAAAAAACTACATGAAACAATGATACAAATTATAATAAAATATTTAAGTAAAATGTATAGAAATAAAGAAAAATAAGACAATGAAATAAAGATAATAATTCATTTAAAAGCTATTTTAAAAAGGTAAGTTTTGAGCAGTGCCAACCGAGTCTGCTGTCCTAACATACTTGGGGTCTGTAGGGTAAGCACTTATTCCCTCCGCCCTGAACATTTATGGAGATGTATGGGCATTTTAAGTCAGTGATAAATGTGTCTTTCAAGGATAAGTGAGCTCCTGCACTGATTATTATAGTTCAATATTCAATATTTGATCACCAAAACCCCCCAAAAAGCATAAAAATGTGAGGTTTCTGTCCTTGCCTTCTCACTCGTTCTGTTCCTTTAACCACCCTCGCTTTGTTTTCATTCATTTTTTCTGTCAAGTATTTCAATTCCCTCGTTCACACGTTTCTCCCCGCTGACGTCATCTGAGACGTCGCTGATTGGTTCCCTCACTTCCCCACGCTTTTCAATCACATTCCCCAGCTGTCACTGCCTTTCAATCAATCGATCCCTCATTATTTATACCCCGTTTTCCCCATCCTAAGTTGTTGGTTCGTCTTGATTTGTCGCTGGATGTTTTTCCCCGTTGCTGCTGTTTCACTGTGCTATTCTCCAGGAATTCCTAGAAGCTCCGCTTTCCTAGAAGCCTCCGCTTGGATACCTGCTCCGTGGCGCGCGCTCGCCTCCACTGTTTGTTCCTGTTCCTTTTACGCAGCTCGTCTGGGTGAGTTTTTCTAGATTGACTGTCTTGACCTATTTCCAATTTTCGTGTGTAACCTTTACACTGAAGTCTACCACCTTTTTGTCAGACAGTCACTCACCCAGCCTTTATCATTTTTGCTCTTTCCTTATGGAATAATATTTTCGGGATCTTCCACCTCCCACTGTGTATTTACACGAAGATATTATTTCACATTTGGACTGTGTTGGGATTTTTGCTCACTGTGTATTTACACGAAGATATTGTTTCACATTTGGACTGTGTTTGGATTTTTGCTCACTGTGTGTTTTACACGAAGATAGTATTTCACATTTGGACGGTGTTTGGATTTTGCTCACTGTGTGTTTACATGAAGATATGCACTTGGACTGTTTTTGGATTATTGCACATCACTGTGTTGTTTAACACGAAGAATATAACACCCTGTCCTCCACCTCGTTTCAAGTCTGCTCTGTCACTGACCCGTTCCCTCTCTCCCTCTCTCGGTCTTACACAACATCTGAGAGGTCCGCCGTGAGAGTCTGCAGAGCGGTACAGAGGTCTGCTCCTGCTTCCCAAGACTACCCTTCCGGGAGAAGCTGCAGAGCAGCAGAACTTTGCCCCTTGTCATTGTACCTGTTCTTGTTGACCTGCTTTCCCTGTTTCACTTATTCCTATTATCTAATAAACAAGCCCTCGTATTTGGCAACTCTGAATCCAACTCTCTTGTGTCGTTAGCGTTTGGGGTCGGTGTCAAACCATAACATTACGAACCAACCATGACGACCCCAGCCGACACAGAGGGGGTCAGAACCGCACTTGCATATCAAGTCGAGTTGACCAGGGATCACGGTCTCCAACTTGAGCGGGCTGCGGCTGCGGTGCAGACCCTCAGGGACCAGGTCCTGCCTATGCAGGGTTCAATGGCCGCTATGGCGGGACAACAGTCCGAGATTCTCGCCCAGCTTAACTCGCTGGGCGACGCCGTTAATACTTTTCATCTCTCACACCCTTCAGGAACATTCCCCGCAGCCCCAGCAGATCTCGCACCTCGGGAACCCCTTCTCTCCGTCCCACGGCTGTTCGACGGTAATCCCGAGCAATGTGCCACATTCATCATGCAATGTGAGTTGGTTTTCCGTCATCAGCCAAGCCGTTTTTCTGCTCAGGGGTCCCGAGTGGCTTATATAACCAACCTACTTTCAGGCCATGCTGCCCAGTGGGTCACTTCCTCCTGGGCAATGGAAGCAGATTTTTTGTTCTCCTACCCAGACTTCGTGGCGGAGCTCCGCAGAGTGTTCCACCATCCAGCCCGAGGTCTGGACCCTGGAGCCCGGTTGGGGACCTTCCGACAAGGGAGCAGCAGGGTGACGGACTATGTCATGGAGTTTCGACTGGCGGCGGTGGAGAGTGGATGGAACGAACCTGCTCTTCGCCTAACCTTCATAAGAGGGCTCAGTGACGCAGTCCGGGACCAGCTCGCTACCAGGGAGGTGCCCGACTCCCTCGAGGAGCTGTTTAGCCTTGTCATCCGTATTGACGGACGCCTCCTGGAGAGAAGGCGCGAGAGGGCCCGACTGTCACCTCCTGAAGCACCCCGGACTCCTGGACGCCCCGTCCCCAACACTACTGAGGGTAACAGGCTTCCCCGTCCGGTGCGCGAGGAGGAACCCATGCAGCTGGGACGCTCTCATCTGAGCCAGGCGGAGCGTCAGGCAAGGCTCAGGTCCGGTCTCTGCCTCTACTGCGGAGGTGCGGGACACCGTATCGCCGACTGCCCTATCCGGCCAAAGGATCGGGCTCACCAAGACCCCGGGAGATCCTGGTGAGCCGTTTTTCCCATTCCCAGCGCCGCGCACCACCTGACCATCTGTTGAGCGTCACCCTGGCCTGGGGGGACCAACGTGCCACGGTGGAGGCCCTCATCGACTCTGGGGCAGACGAGAACTTCCTCGACTTCGAGTTTGCCACCCAAGCCAACATACCTCTTGAGGCCCTTGTGAGGCCCTTGGAGATCTTTTCGTTGGACCAACACCGCCTGGCCGACATCTCTCAACGGACCGGCCCAGTCTTGCTGACCATTGCTGGGAACCACGTAGAGAGGATCCAGTTCCTCATTACCCAATCCCCCCTTGTCCCGGTGGTCCTGGGTAGGCCCTGGCTCGCGCTGCACGAGCCCCACATCGCCTGGGCCTCCGGTACCATCAGGGGCTGGAGCTCCTCCTGTCACGCCCGCTGTCTACAGGCGGCGTCTTGTCCCCCGCCCCGGAGACCGGCTGGTGAGTTGCCCCCGGATCCCTCGTCCGTTCCTCCCGAGTACCACGACCTCATGGAGGTATTCAGTAAGACCAGGGCTCAGTCCCTTCCACCTCACCGCCCCTATGACTGCGCCATCAACCTCCGCCAAGGGGCTCCCCTTCCCGGCAGCCGCCTCTACAGTCTGACTGCCCCGGAGAAGAAGGCGATGGATCTCTACATCTCTGAGTCATTGGAAGCAGGACTCATTCGGCCTTCCTCCTCCCCGGTGGCGGCCGGGTTCTTCTTTGTTGGAAAGAAGGATGGGGACCTGCGACCCTGCATCGACTATCGTCAGCTCAACGAGATCACCATCAAGAACAAATACCCCCTACCTCTCATGAGCTCCACCTTCGAGCCACTGACCCAGGCCTCGTTCTTCACCAAACTGGATCTCCGAAGTGCCTATCATCTTGTCCGTATCCGTGAGGGCGATGAATGGAAGACCGCCTTCAAGACCCCCAGGGGCCACTATGAGTACCTTGTGATGCCGTTCGGTCTCACCAACGCCCCGGCGGTATTCCAGGCACTCATGAACGATGTCCCCCGTGACATGCTGGAGGTGTTCGTGGTGGTGTACCTGGACGACATTCTTATCTTTTCCAGGACCCTCGAGGAACACATCCTGCATGTCCGCCGGGTGCTGGAGCGCCTCCTCCACAATCGGCTCTTCGTCAAGGCGGAGAAGTGCCGTTTCCACTCCAACTCCGTCGACTACCTGGGCTTCATCGTGGAGAAGGGCTTGACCCGAGCGGATCCTCGCAAGATCCAGGCTGTGGAGGATTGGCCGGAACCCACCACTCGGAAGGAGCTACAGAGTTTCCTCGGGTTCGCAAACTTCTACCGAAGGTTCATCCGGAACTACAGCCAAGTGGCGGAGCCTCTTACCAAGCTGACCTCCCCCGCTCTGCCGTTCGACTGGTCCCCAGCGGCATGCGCTGCGTTCCGCTCCCTCAAGAGAAGGTTCACTTCCGCTCCTATCCTGCTCCACCCTGACCCCAAGAGACAGTTCATCGTGGAGGTGGACGCCTCGGATTCTGGCCTGGGCGCTGTCCTATCCCAGCGTTCTCCTTCTGACCAGAAGGTACATCCTTGCGCCTTCTACTCGCGTCGCTTCCTCCCCGCCGAGAGGAACTACGACACCGGCAATCGGGAGCTACTGGCGGTCGTGGCGGCTCTGGAGGAGTGGCGTCATTGGCTAGAGGGTGCCGAGGAGCCTTTTACCATCTGGACGGACCACAAGAACCTAACGTTCATCCGCGCTTCCAGGCGCCTCAACGGTCGGCAGGCGAGATGGGCCAGTTTCCTCAGTCGGTTCGACTTCTCGCTGACCTTCCGCCCCGGTTCCCGCAACACGAAGGCCGACTCCCTGTCCCGGATGCACTCCAAGGGGGCTCCACCCTCTGAGGACCCATCTCCCATCATCCCGGAGGCCCGAGTGGTTGGAGCCATCACCTTGGGCATCGAGGGTGTGGTGAGGCGTGCCCTACGCTTCCAACGTGCTCCAAGCAACGTCCCTAGGAGCCGTCTCTTCGTCCCTGACTCTGTCCGGTCCCAGGTACTGCTGTGGGGCCATACCAGCCGGTTCGCCTGCCACCCAGGCGTCCATCGCACGTTCTCCTTCCTGGCTCGTCGTTTCTGGTGGCCCACCATGCGAAACGACGTCAAGGAGTTCGTATTGGCCTGCGCGGTCTGTGCCCGCAGCAAGGCCTCTCACCAGGCACCCTCCGGGCTCTTGCAGCCACTTCCCGTTCCAAGCCGTCCGTGGTCACATGTGGCGCTCGACTTCGTCACTGGACTACCCTCCTCCCAGGGGAACACCTGCCTTCTGACCGTGGTGGATCGATTCAGCAAGGGGGTCCACCTCGTGGCCCTCTCCAAGCTTCCCTCAGCAGCCGAGACGGCGGACCTCCTGACGCACCACGTGTTCCGCCTTCACGGTTTCCCCCAGGACATCGTCTCTGACCGGGGGCCCCAGTTCACCTCCCAGGTTTGGCGGGCTTTCTGCAAGGGATTGGGGGCAACGGTCAGTCTCTCCTCCGGCTACCATCCCCAGACAAACGGGCAAACGGAGAGGATGAACCAGAGCGTGGAGTCTGCTCTTCGGTGTGTGGCAGCCGAGAGGCCGGCATCCTGGAGTCGTTTCCTTCCCTGGGTTGAATACTCGATCAACTCTATGGTCAGTTCCGCCACCGGCCTCTCCCCCTTTGAGGCCTCCCTAGGCTACCAGCCCCCTCTTTTTCCCGCACTGGAGACGGAAGTGGCAGTTCCCTCCGTGCAGGTCCACCTCGACCGCTGCCGTCGCGTTTGGGAGATCACCAGGACCGCGCTGCTCCGGACATCTGAGCGCGCCTGTCGTGGTGCCGACCGGCGCCGGGTTCCCGCGCCGACTTACCGCCCTGGGCAGAGGGTGTGGCTCTCCGCGAAGGACCTCCCGCTACGGTCCTCGGCCAAGAAGCTCAACCCTCGCTTCGTCGGTCCTTTCGAGGTCCTGAAGGTACTCAGTCCGGCGGCCCTGCGCCTGAAGCTTCCTGCATCCATGCACATCCACCCCGTGTTCCATGTCTCCCGGGTTAAGCCCGTCTCCCTCAGTCCCCTTATGCCTCCGGCTCCTGATCCACCGCCTCCTGTGCTAGTGGATGGTCACCCCCAGTGGCAGGTCCGCCGGTTGATGGGCGTTCGTCGGCGGGGCCGGGGATTCCAATACCTGGTGGACTGGGAGGGTTACGGCCCTGAGGAGCGTAGCTGGGTCTCCCGGCAGCTCATCGTGGATCCCGGCTTGATCACCGACTTCCATCGGGCCCATCCTGACGAGCCGGGTCGGCCTGGTCGCCGGGCGGCTCCCGTTGAGGGGGGGGTACTGTGAGGTTTCTGTCCTTGCCTTCTCACTCGTTCTGTTCCTTTAACCACCCTCGCTTTGTTTTCATTCATTTTTTCTGTCAAGTATTTCAATTCCCTCGTTCACACGTTTCTCCCCGCTGACGTCATCTGAGACGTCGCTGATTGGTTCCCTCACTTCCCCACGCTTTTCAATCACATTCCCCAGCTGTCACTGCCTTTCAATCAATCGATCCCTCATTATTTATACCCCGTTTTCCCCATCCTAAGTTGTTGGTTCGTCTTGATTTGTCGCTGGATGTTTTTCCCCGTTGCTGCTGTTTCACTGTGCTATTCTCCAGGAATTCCTAGAAGCTCCGCTTTCCTAGAAGCCTCCGCTTGGATACCTGCTCCGTGGCGCGCGCTCGCCTCCACTGTTTGTTCCTGTTCCTTTTACGCAGCTCGTCTGGGTGAGTTTTTCTAGATTGACTGTCTTGACCTATTTCCAATTTTCGTGTGTAACCTTTACACTGAAGTCTACCACCTTTTTGTCAGACAGTCACTCACCCAGCCTTTATCATTTTTGCTCTTTCCTTATGGAATAATATTTTCGGGATCTTCCACCTCCCACTGTGTATTTACACGAAGATATTATTTCACATTTGGACTGTGTTGGGATTTTTGCTCACTGTGTATTTACACGAAGATATTGTTTCACATTTGGACTGTGTTTGGATTTTTGCTCACTGTGTGTTTTACACGAAGATAGTATTTCACATTTGGACGGTGTTTGGATTTTGCTCACTGTGTGTTTACATGAAGATATGCACTTGGACTGTTTTTGGATTATTGCACATCACTGTGTTGTTTAACACGAAGAATATAACACCCTGTCCTCCACCTCGTTTCAAGTCTGCTCTGTCACTGACCCGTTCCCTCTCTCCCTCTCTCGGTCTTACACAACATCTGAGAGGTCCGCCGTGAGAGTCTGCAGAGCGGTACAGAGGTCTGCTCCTGCTTCCCAAGACTACCCTTCCGGGAGAAGCTGCAGAGCAGCAGAACTTTGCCCCTTGTCATTGTACCTGTTCTTGTTGACCTGCTTTCCCTGTTTCACTTATTCCTATTATCTAATAAACAAGCCCTCGTATTTGGCAACTCTGAATCCAACTCTCTTGTGTCGTTAGCGTTTGGGGTCGGTGTCAAACCATAACAAAAAAGGCCCCTCCCCGCCCAAAAAGGGCCCCAAAAATAGCACAGGCGCAGTGCCCTTTTCCGCCTTTGAGCACTTGCCCCTCTAAAGTCCTGTGCACGTCCCTGGACTTAACATTGTGCTTAACATTTTTTAAATAAACATTCTTTTTTTAAATGGCTAAAAGTGATTTTGTAATTTTGCAACCGTGGGTCGGTACTTTTAACCCTGTGAGGCCCAAATAAAAAATACATTAGTAACTTCAGAGGCCAGAGGGTGAGACCTATAAACACATGAAGGGTGCCGTGACTGAAAAAAAAGGTTTAGAAACGCTGGTATATGGTGTGGCTCTTTGTGGTACCACAGTGATTTTTGTGGCTCTTAGTCTCTGACTGGTTGGCCACCCCTGCACTAGTGTATACCTCTGTGTTGCTGAAGAAATTATGACAGACATAGTTTATATCTAGTCTTGCTTAGGTGGTAGTTTTTTCTGTGTGTGTGTGTTGCATGATGTCTCATTCACCAAGGACGTACAACAAAAAGTGCTTTCTCTTAGGGCCATTTGAGACCTTTTGGGCCGATTTTGGGATTCACCACCCATCCCAATAAAACATATATAATTAATATTATATTATAATATATTGTATATTCATCTCAAATGGCCCTAAGACATTTACATTTAGTTATTTAGCTGGCGCTTTTATCCAAAGCGACTTACAAGTTCTGTACGACAAGCCATCAGGAAGGGCACAACTCTATCAGCTGAGTAACAATGTTCATCAAAGTGTTGAGTGCTACAGTGTAGGTTAGTTTATTAGGACAAGTGCATGACGGTAAGGTTAGTTAGGGTTAGATTTATTTATTATTATTATTTTTTTTCAGATAATGGTTGAAGAAGTGAGTCTTTAGTCGACGGCGAAAGATTGGACGGGTTTTGGCTGTCCTAACTGGGGTGGGTAGTTCATTCCACCATTGTGGGGCAAGGACCGAGAATAGGCGACTTCTCTCGGAGCTCGGATAGGAGTGGAAAGAGAAAGCCCTTTTTGTCGTAAGTCCGTTGGAGAATGAGACCCCCTGTCTTGTGCTGCTTAGATAATAAATAATAATTTAATAACCCTGTCTTGTGCTGCTTGGATAATAAATAATAACCCTGTCTTGTGCTGCTTGGATAATAAATAATAACCCTGTCTTGTGTTGCTTAGAAGATAATAGATAATAACCCTGTCGTGAGTTCTTTAGATCAGTGGTTCTCAACTGGTCTAGCCTCGGGACCCAACATTTTCCTTAGTCATTAAGTCGCGACCCAAATCTTTTAACCACTATGATTTATTTCAATTTTCTTTTTTTTTTCAGTAATACACAATCTTTCATGCACTGTTAAAAACATGAAATAAATACAAACAAGTGCAACAAAAGTGCAACTAGGGCTAAAAACCCAATGAAATATAATAATAATAAATAATATATCCTTCTTAGCAGACTTCTTAGCTTAACATCCCAGGGAACTAATGGGATAACTGGGGATGTTGTTTGCTCCTGACAAGAGTCTCAAAGTCTGGGGTGATGGTAGACAAAGCAACTCGGAGGTTATGCTCAATGTCCAATCAGTTCCTCTGCTTTGTCTTCAGCTGGACCAGAGCTGAGAAGACACTTTCACAAAGATAGGTAGTAAAAAAAAGATATTATAAAAAAAAATATTTTTTTATTAATTTTTTTACACATCCGCGACCCACTCAAAATGGCCCACAAGTTGAGAAACACTGGCTTAGATAATAGATAGTAACCCTGTCTTGTGTTGCTTAGATAATAGATAACACCTATAACCCTGTGTTGTGTTACTAAGATAATAGATAACACATAACCCTGTGTTGTGTTACTAAGATAATATATAACACATAACCCTGTGTTGTGTTACTAAGATAATATATGACCTTAATACAACACACGAGTCACATGTTTCTGACATGGATCCTGTTCCAAATGTGTATTTCATAACCAGTGATGCCCAGTGGCGTCGCGTGGGTAAAATAACAGGGGAAGCCAAAAAAAATTATTAAAAAAGAATTATTAAATATTTTTATTAATTTTTTTTTAAGTCAAGCAGTCACCATGTACACTACAGTATGGCTCGGCGGCCAGTCAAACTTTCTTAACAGATTGCAGAATGGGTACAATACAGTACGGCTCAATACACACAATTGTATAAGGGGATGCAGACCAGAGAAAGACGTTTGTCTTGTTTACATCAGGGTCCCCCATTTTCAATTCATAGTGACATTTATGACATACAAGACATCATGACATCAAATATACAGTACTGTTACCCATAGATCCTGACAGAGTATATACATATGATGGGGAGGGGACTGTACATTAGGAGGGGGTGGGTGGGTGGGAGAGAAATATACATATGGCCGGGAGAGAATATGACTGTCTATTAGACAAACGTGACAAGACAAACGTATTTCTCTGGTCTGCATCCCCTTAACAATTGTGTGTATTGAGCCGTACTGTACTGTACCCATTCTGCAATCTGTTAATTAAAATGTTCAATCAATTAGTATATAAATATATTAGTATATATATATTTTTGGTATAGTGCTTACAACCCTTTCATTGCCACACTACATAAGGTTAACCCTTTACTATCACAGAGGGGTAACCGTCGGTAGTGTGATAGTAAAGGGTTAACCTTATGTGTATTGTCGCAGTGAAAGGGTTAACCGTTTGGTAGTGCGGCAGTGAAAGGGTTAACAAGCATAATTTAATGTTGCCCAGTTGTGGCCTGTTGAGGGGAGAAGACATATCAAAAGTTCCAAAACATCTATTGTGTTTGTATTTGTATGATCCACTATATAAACATAGTAATTATAATATCTACATACATGGCATTTGATTGGAGGCTAGTCTCACTTTGTCCCACAGCAACATTAAAATAGTTTAGATTTGTGTATGTTGTTTATGTAACAAATTTACTTGAAAGTAACGCAATAGTTACTTTCTGAAGTAACTAGTTACTTTTATAATTTGTAACTGAGTAAGTAATTTAGTTACTTTTTGGAAGAAGTAACTAGTAACTGTAACTAGTTACTTTTTAAAAGTAACTTGCCCACCACTGGTGACATCACAATGGAACATGTTTGATTTCAATTTGAATAATTTAAATAATATGTTGACATTAAAAAAGAACAAATAAATTGATAAAAAAAACTACATGAAACAATGATACAAATTATAATAAAATATTTAAGTAAAATGTATAGAAATAAAGAAAAATAAGACAATGAAATAAAGATAATAATTCATTTAAAAGCTATTTTAAAAAGGTAAGTTTTGAGCAGTGCCAACCGAGTCTGCTGTCCTAACAGACTTGGGGTCTGTAGGGTAAGCACTTATTCCCTCCGCCCTGAACATTTATGGAGATGTATGGGCATTTTAAGTCAGTGATAAATGTGTCTTTCAAGGATAAGTGAGCTCCTGCACTGATTATTATAGTTCAATATTCAATATTTGATCACCAAAACCCCCCAAAAAGCATAAAAAGGCCCCTCCCCGCCCAAAAAGGGCCCCAAAAATAGCACAGGCGCAGTGCCCTTTTCCACCTTTGAGCACTTGCCCCTCTAAAGTCCTGTGCACGTCCCTGGACTTAACATTGTGCTTAACATTTTTTAAATAAACATTCTTTTTTTAAATGGCTAAAAGTGATTTTGTAATTTTGCAACCGTGGGTCGGTACTTTTAACCCTGTGAGGCCCAAATAAAAAATACATTAGTAACTTCAGAGGCCAGAGGGTGAGACCTATAAACACATGAAGGGTGCCGTGACTGAAAAAAAAGGTTGAGAAACGCTGGTATATGGTGTGGCTCTTTGTGGTACCACAGTGATTTTTGTGGCTCTTAGTCTCTGACTGGTTGGCCACCCCTGCACTAGTGTATACCTCTGTGTTGCTGAAGAAATTATGACAGACTTAGTTTATATCTAGTCTTGCTTAGGTGGTCGTTTTTTCTGTGTGTGTGTTGCATGATGTCTCATTCACCAAGGACGTACAACAAAAAGTGCTTTCTCTTAGGGCCATTTGAGACCTTTTGGGCCGATTTTGGGATTCACCACCCATCCCAATAAAACATATATAATTAATATTATATTATAATATATTGTATATTCATCTCAAATGGCCCTAAGACATTTACATTTAGTTATTTAGCTGGCGCTTTTATCCAAAGCGACTTACAAGTTCTGTACGACAAGCCATCAGGAAGGGCACAACTCTATCAGCTGAGTAACAATGTTCATCAAAGTGTTGAGTGCTACAGTGTAGGTTAGTTTATTAGGACAAGTGCATGACGGTAAGGTTAGTTAGGGTTAGATTTATTTATTATTATTCTTTTTTTTCAGATAATGGTTGAAGAAGTGAGTCTTTAGTCGACGGCGAAAGATTGGACGGGTTTTGGCTGTCCTAACTGGGGTGGGTAGTTCATTCCACCATTGTGGGGCAAGGACCGAGAATAGGCGACTTCTCTCGGAGCTCGGATAGGAGTGGAAAGAGAAAGCACTTTTTGTCGTAAGTCCGTTGGAGAATGAGACCCCCTGTCTTGTGCTGCTTAGATAATAAATAATAATTTAATAACCCTGTCTTGTGCTGCTTGGATAATAAATAATAACCCTGTCTTGTGCTGCTTGGATAATAAATAATAACCCTGTCTTGTGTTGCTTAGAAGATAATAGATAATAACCCTGTCGTGAGTTCTTTAGATCAGTGGTTCTCAACTGGTCTAGCCTCAGGACCCAACATTTTCCTTAGTCATTAAGTCGCGACCCAAATCTTTTAACCACTATGATTTATTTCATTTTTTTTTCTTTTTCAGTAATACACAATCTTTCATGCACTGTTAAAAACATGAAATAAATACAAACAAGTGCAACAAAAGTGCAACTAGGGCTAAAAACCCAATGAAATATAATAATAATAAATAATATATCCTTCTTAGCAGGCTTCTTAGCTTAACATCCCAGGGAACTAATGGGATAACTGGGGATGTTGTTTGCTCCTGACAAGAGTCTCAAAGTCTGGGGTGATGGTAGACAAAGCAACTCGGAGGTTATGCTCAATGTCCAATCAGTTCCTCTGCTTTGTCTTCAGCTGGACCAGAGCTGAGAAGACACTTTCACAAAGATAGGTAGTAAAAAAAAGATATTATAAAAAAAAATATATTTTTTTATTAATTTTTTTGCACATCCGCGACCCACTCAAAATGGCCCACAAGTTGAGAAACACTGGCTTAGATAATAGATAGTAACCCTGTCTTGTGTTGCTTAGATAATAGATAACACCTATAACCCTGTGTTGTGTTACTAAGATAATATATAACACATAACCCTGTGTTGTGTTACTAAGATAATATATAACACATAACCCTGTGTTGTGTTACTAAGATAATATATAACACATATAACCCTGTGTTGTGTTACTAAGGTAATATATGACCTCAATACAACACACGAGTCACATGTTTCTGACATGGATCCTGTTCCAAATGTGTATTTCATAACCAGTGATGCCCAGTGGGTAAAATAACAGGGGAAGCCAAAAAAAATTATTAAAAAAGAATTATTAAATATTTTTATTAATTTTTTTTTTAAGTCAAGCAGTCACCATGTACACTACAGTATGGCTCGGCGGCCAGTCAAACTTTCTTAACAGATTGCAGAATGGGTACAATACAGTACGGCTCAATACACACAATTGTATAAGGGGATGCAGACCAGAGAAAGACGTTTGTCTTGTTTACATCAGGGTCCCCCATTTTCAATTCATAGTGACATTTATGACATACAAGACATCATGACATCAAATATACAGTACTGTTACCCATAGATCCTGACAGAGTATATACATATGATGGGGAGGGGACTGTACATTAGGAGGGGGTGGGTGGGTGGGAGAGAAATATACATATGGCCGGGAGAGAATATGACTGTCTCTTAGACAAACGTGACAAGACAAACGTATTTCTCTGGTCTGCATCCCCTTAACAATTGTGTGTATTGAGCCGTACTGTATTGTACCCATTCTGCAATCTGTTAAATAAAGTTTTCATTCATTCATTCATTCATTCATTCATTCATTCACGTGTCTGTTGCGCGGCGCGCCCAGCCATCAGAGCGCTCCTACTGTAAAATGCGGAAGCAGCCATTTCAGCCTCGGTTTTACTCATTTATAAAAATGATTTAAAATGTTTATTAGCAACGCCGAGCTTTCAAACCCCGCCGCATCTGTGTGTGAAACCCTAATGGAACGCTGGGTACCTTTGACATTTATATCCGATATATTTTGGACCCACCGCTAGCTTTTAAGCAGTGCTTGATGGTGCACATTAACCTGGCTACTACGGAGGAATAAGTGACTGCGTATTCCAGCCCCTGGCTTGCATTGCAGTCATGAAAGGGTATACAAGCTTGCCTGATAACGTTAGTTAGTCAGTCAGGCTGCTCAGTGCTTACCTGGTCAATGATGTGGTCCTCCTCTTGCCAGATAGATTTGTTAAATCATAATATCCACAGTGGTGTGCTCTGCTGGTCCTCAGTAAATGTCCCGCCGGCGAAAATAAGTTGCTATTAAAGTGCTAAATGTTAGATACACTAATAGAGGATTCGAACGTGCCCGCTCTGTTAATAACATTTTCAATCAATTCCGCGAGGGGATGATGTTCAGACATGTTTGTAGTAGACTACTAGACTGAGTGACGCCAGAGTTTTATACTACTAATGGGATGTCACGTTAGGTAGTGTCGTATATTTATCTAAATAAAACCTGTAAATTAAACAATAGAAATTATGCACATATATGAAATAGCAAAGAACTAGGTTATTTTCTCTTAGAAAAATAGAGACTCACAGCCATGCCAAATCACCTGTTAGGTTAACCATACATTTGAGTCAACAAGAAGGCTGTTAACTGGCCTCAGTCTAAATGGTGACAGATGGCCAAAAGCTACCTTGAGATGTACGGAGGGGAAACACTGAATACAGGTCAGGGAAGGACAAATGTGGATAGCCTTCAAATAAGCTGAGACCAGCAGAAAAACGTGTTTGTGTAAGGTTTAGAAGAGATTTTATGACTACACAGCCCCACAGTTCAAAGGAAGGGTGATCGTTTCATACAGATGTACTGAGACCACAGGATGAAACCTCTTTCCCCACAACAAAGTGGGATGGAGGGCCCAATACTTAACTTTAAGTCAGGCCTGAAGGCCAGCACCAGAATTCTGTTTACTTTAGCTAAGCAGTCCAAACAGCCCATTATTTCAATCGATATGAGGGTCGCATTCAGGGACACTTGGGTAGATCATTCTAAGAGAAGACTAGTTCCTGTCCCCTCTGTAAGGTCACCTTGTAACGCTCTTCCGCAAGACCCAAATGACTCACTTAGAGGGGAGACCTTCTAGCCAATAGAAAAGCAGGCTCTCTGGGGTGACGGCACTAGATGGGGCCAGGGTGGGGGGGGATTCTCTCTTCTCTATAAAACCTACAGGTTGAATGATGGAGGAAAGACAGAGACACGGAGACACCGGGACGGAGAGAGACACTCAGAACACTCACACCAGAAAGGACCTGGAGAGACACACAGAACTGGAGAGCCGAGCCTGAGACACAGCGAGAAGGATCCTGAGAGCATGGAGACACAGAGCCATGAACACAGACAATGACAGAGATCGCCTAGCAGCTGGAGCGCTGAAAACCTCCACCGACAGAGGGAGACTCGCCAAGCCGGCTACGGGAGAGCCGATGACACAGAGAGCCATTGAGACCAGATGGCCGAGCCGAGGTTCATAGCAGACTCCGCCGATATGAAATCAAGCACTCCCTGCCTGATCGGCGAGGAGACCAGGTTGCCTTGACAACCAGACCAGCGAACCACGAGAGAGAAGGCGCGTGTTGGCCTGGAAACCAAGACAACAACCAGAGAACCGCACCGGAAGAAGAAAACTCTGATCACCCTAGCTGATCCGAGCATGGACAACAGCCACATGAAAGAGACGATTAGATTGAATGAAAGAGACGATGTACTTGTTTTAATTCCTAAGCTGTGGTATTAATAAACACAGCAGTTGTTTTTGACCACGTTGTCAGCTCCTCTCTTTACTTGAACCGAACATCTGAGAACTACCTAACCAATGCAGGAGAAGGGTGATATAGAAAACTATACGATCATTTGACTTAGATATAGAGATAAATGAAGAACAGAGAGATACTTCAATTGGTGCGGTGACCCGTGCTGCATTCGACCGGAACCGGTTGGAGACGCCTGAAAGCTACTTCTGGGAGATGGACCTCGTCGACGCTTCTACGACTGAAATGATCGTCACCACTTCGACAGGCCAGCGGAACTAGGTAAGTAGTGATGGCGTTTAAGATTGGTAATGGTCGAAGCAGTCTCGCATTTTGGGGTTGCTATTACTTTGGTTAGAAATAAGATGTAAATGGACCAGGATAAAGTTGGTGTTGGAGGGGATCGGGGTTCAGGGTTCACAACCTGACTCTGGTCTCAGCCACACGCCGGCGCTGCACTTAGGAAGCGTAGGGGATAGGGGATGTTCGGTTAGGATGAGGATATAGATCTCTATGTTTAGTTAGCTTAGGAGGATAGGCTAGGGATAGGAAAAATATTTGAGGGGACCGGCGTGGAAGCGGTAGAACGGGGATTGGTCACAGATAGCGGGACGAGAGACTGTGAGTGACGAGGTGGTTCATTAGAGGGTAAGGTAAAGAGTTTAATGAGAGAACCGTGGTGTAGTACAGGGATAGCCTGGTTCCGCGAAGAGAACAGAGAACGGAGTGTAGAGTACTGAGAACCGTGGTGTAGTACAGGGATAGCCTGGTTCCACGAAGAGAACAGAGAACGGAGTGTAGGGTAGTACTGAGAACAGAGTACAATAGGGATTAATTGGTTGCTTTTTGCCAGACCGTCGGGGCTTCACTCTTAGAATCGGCGCGTAGGACAGGCAAGCTTTGAAAGACGTTTCATGCGGAGCTGTTATATCGTGGCCCGGCATAATCTACTAAGATTGAGAGGATGGGGAGTTAGGATGACGTTGGGAAGGTAACCTTTGGAGTGAAGCACTTTGGAAGTAGATACTGCACATGTGATTAGAACATAGGAGAATGTTGTGTGAAAAAAGCGAGGAAATGCGTTTGGAAGGAATGTGTACAAATGAATGGTATGCTTATGAATGGGACATTGTTTTGCTAAGTATATGTGTTTGAATGGATGAATGTTAGGAGCTCTGAGTGAATGCCAAGGTATTTTTTTGTATTATTATAAACACTGGTGGCCAAGACTGCGGCGGAGAAACCGCACCCCTGTCCGGAAGAAGAGAGGCGTTTGTTTAGCTGCCCGCGTTAGCTGAGGGCATCGGGACTAACGTGTGGACGCTGTGTTGCGTTTTCGAGTGAATTGAATGAATGGCAAGTGTGATGGAACCTGGATGATGTGTAATGTTTGTTGAAATTTTTCAAAACGGTGGGGATAAAGTCTAAAAGTAATGTAGTAGCGATCAAAGGGAACGGAGATTTTGGAGCTGATGACGTCACTGGGAGCGTCGGAGCTTGGGGAGCGTTGGGTATAAAATACTGTGTATTTCGGTCAGGCGGGGCCAATCGGGCGAGCGTGCTAGAATAAGGATAATGATATATGTTCTGTGAACGGGGGCTTAATAGGATTAAAGTTATGTTGCGGGGGAAAGCAGGGGTTGTGTAAACGTTGCGATGTGTTGTGCCGCTCGGATCAACAGGAGACTGGGCCGTTTAGGGGGAGTGATGTTGGATGCTAAGCTAAGCTAGTAGGAGCTAGCGGTACTGAGCTAACGAAGCTAAGATGCTAAGCTACCTGTGCTAACAATATAGCATGATTGAACTCTCGGGGAATCTCGCGTGTTGCTACTCTTTGGTGGCTGGCGCGGGATCTTAGAGAGGCGGAGGACAGGGACTTCCGGTGTAGAGGATTCTGGGAATTGTAGTTTTGTGGTTGAGGTGGAACGTCAAGTTGTCGTCTTGGTATGGTACGGCGTGATGACGCACTTGCGGGGGAGGCGTGGGCGCCTCCTGCAGGACGTGGTGAGAACTGTGGTGCAATAGGGGTGATGAGCGTACGTTCCAGTGGAGGGCAGTGTTGCCTTTTTGATTGTTGCACCACTCCACACATGTGAACGGGGGGCAGTAGAGAAGAGTTTGTGATTATTATAGGTTTTGAGTAGCGACCATTTGTGGGGATTTGTAAATTCTTTATATTCGGTTTTTTCAGTTGTTGATGATGGATGTGTATACTTGTTTGATTATAAATCTGTATTTGTTATGGGCCAAGTGTAATGGCGCTAGTGGAGTAATGAAATAGATGTGTGGGTTTGTTTTGTGGCTTTTCTAGATGTTATTCGAATTATAGGCTGCTGATGTGAATGACGGGTTGAGAGATGTTGACGGTATGTGTCTGTCTGCGCATGCGCGCCACGGTCGGTCGGCGCGAGAAGGAGGGACTATGGGCTTTTGATGAGGCAGTGGACAGTGAAGGGCTATGGGGGGCGATGTTGGTCAGGTATGGTTGAAGTGAGAGCAGCGGCGTTGTGTGATGGGATTTTGCGTGAACCCCCCCCCTTTTTTTTCCTCTGTCTCTTCCTCCCTCGTTCACACTCTCTCCTCCCTCCCTCCCTCCCTCCCTCCCTCCTTCCCTCCCTCCTTCCCTCCCTCCCTCCCTCCCTCCCTCCCTCCCCCCCCTCCCCCCCCCCCCCCCCCCCCCCCCCCCCCGCCCCCCTCCGCTCCATCCCTATCTCCCAGCTTGACTTTGTGAGATGACGGGGTGCGCAAAGGGAGTTTTGTATAGGATGGATTGTCTTTATGGTGGGCTTGGAGTGTTGGTTATATTAGTATAGTGTTACTTGCTAGAATAGGATTACATAAGGATAGATAGAATATTCATGGTCATTCTTTTGGTCTGATTGAAGTTAAGGTTGATTTAAGTTAAAGTTGGCAGCAGATGATGGTGATGTGTTTGGAGTCCTGTGGGTAAACGGGACCAGGCAATACGGGGTATTCTGCTGATTGAGTGTAGACGGTTTTGGTAATAGTTAATGTTGCATTGTGTGCCCCCCCCCCCCTTCCTCCCCTTAGTCCCTGGATCCCTGTATCCCTCCCTCCTTTTTCTTTTCCCTCCGCCCCCCTCTGTCTCTCCTTGTATTTCTCCCTGTGGTTCTCCATCCCTAGATTGCGGCGTATGTTGTGGGTTGTGGGTTTGTAGGTTTATTTGAACTACGTTGTTATTGTGTATGTGAGGTAGGTACCGGATGGGCGCTGGCCTGTCTAGGTGCAGGTGGTGGTAGGTTGAGTTGTGATATTCCTTGGTAGGAAGTTTGGGGTGTTTCCGTTCAGGTTCGAAACTGAAGGGAGGACGCTTTGGGCTGTAGGTTGACGGTTCTTTGTGTATTCAAGGGTCTGAGGAATATTGCGGTGGCATAGTGCGGGTGTCCGTGAATTTATTAACGTGGCCAGCTGTACTATGTGTCGGTCGGGGTTTTAGTGATCTAAGTTGCTAAAAGTTTATTGTTTTCCCTGATTGGTGGTTGGTAGCAGTAACAGCACTAATTGATTTTTAGTGTTGTGAGGGGGGTAATGGTTGTGTATGAGGAGTGTGAATGAAATTGAGGTTGTATGAGGAGTGTGAAGCAAAAGCGAATAATACATTTAGTCGAGACGCTAATCGGGCAGTTAAAGTAAGAAATAAGGTTAGGATAAACAGATTCATCAAGCAAAGAGAGATTGGAACGGATGAAAGACCAGGTTTACCAGGATTATTAGACAAATTGATAGGCATGGGACTAATGATTATGTCT
>NW_028174421.1:5000-16747 GCF_963971535.1 Notolepis coatsorum | reverse complement strand
GACTTTGACTATACAGATTGTTATTAACTCTTCCTGGAGGCGGGACTTTGACTCTACAGATTGTTATTAACTCTAGGAGGCGGGACGTTGACTCTACAGATTGTTATTTGTGCTGCAGAACCAGAGTCACCAGAGGGAGAGAGCTGCTCTGTACTTCCCTGACATCTGAGTTGCATGTATGATGATGTCACTAATAGGTGGAACTGTCATGGTCCAATAATGTGGTAACTTGACACCTTGTAGCTTCAGCTACACAGAGAGCCGAGTCGATGTCGACACGTCTCGAAAGAATATAAGCCGCTGACTCAGAATTCCTGGTCGACATCCACCGGTGCTCGTTGCCAATGTTATTCATAGACCCCCTGCGTCTCAACGAGGGGTTTTGATTTGATTCGATTTGATTGAAGTTTATTTCAAATATGCAACATAACAAACAAACATCAAGTACATATATAGCCTTAAGCCGCTCAAATAATAAATGTATATAAAAAAAAATATATATATAACAAAGAACAAACTAAAAAAGTCAAACAAATCTTTTTTTTGGTTGTCATTTACATATTTGAAAAGGAGTGGGAAGAAGCATACACTTATTTAATCCCACCACCTATTTACTCATCAGAACATACTATATTTTATTTACTAATTCATACATTACTAGACTTATATTGAAAAAATTAACTTAGTTAACGATAATTCTTTTTAATAATACCTTATTAATATTTGCCCAAACTGTATGTTACCCTGTATAGTTCATCTAGCCATTTCTATACATACATACAACTATATACCTACATATGCACATATATACAATTATACAATTATACAATTATACAATTATACATACATACATACATACATACATACATACATACATACATACATACATACATACATACATACATACGTATACATACATACATACATACATACATACATACATACATACATACATACATACATACATACATACATACATACATACATACATACATACATACATACATACATACATACATACATACATACATACTGCCAGTTATCAAACCCCTTCTTCATCTCTGTACCTCTGGAAAACCATTTGACTGTATTTTTATTTGACACTGTTTTATGTTTCGACGTTGCTGTAACGCCACTCTCTACGAGGGTGAAGGTGTCGAGGTGCTGCTGAGACGCTCTCAGTAGTTTATGGAACAATGTGTCGGTTTATAGTAGTTTATTTAGCTTATAGAAGTTTGTTATTCAATATAGACCATTTTTAAGAGTGTAAAATACTTCTAGAGGGGATCTTTATTAAATCAAGGAATCGTACTCATAGTATATATTTCGGATATATATTGTAATGTATAATAATATATAACCGATATGGCATACAGACTACACCTTTTGTTTATTCTTCTCATATTTTTATATTCAGATCTACCTCCCCTCCCCCTCCCCCATGCTGACGCCCAAATATCTTATCAAATCTGTGTGTCTGTGTGTGTGTGTGTGTCTGTGTGTGTGTGTGTGTGTCTGTCTGTGTGTGTGTGTCTGTGTGTGTGTCTGTCTGTGTGTGTGTCTGTCTGTGTGTGTGTCTGTGTGTGTGTGTGTGTGTGTGTCTGTGTGTGTGTCTGTGTGTGTGCGTGTGTGTGCGTGTGTGTGTGTGTGTGTGCGTGTGCGTGTGTGTGTGTTTCAGGAACATCCAGGAGGAGTCGTTTCTTCGGGACGTTTCCCGGTAACTACGTCAGACGACTATGACCCCCGACCTCTCAGCAGAGAGAGACACTCAGCCAATCAGGACAGAGACCACTATGGTCATGTGGGGGAACAGCCAGCCAATGAGAAGACACGTCTGTGGCCACACCTCCAGTTATGCTGCCAGAGTCTCCAGTGGGTTAATCTCACCAGAGAGAGAGACACCCCTGAGTCACTTAATGACAGGATTGGTCCATCCACCTGTCCATCATCATGGCTCGGACATGCCCGTTTTAGACGTTTCATAATACTACCTTAAATAGGATGTGTTATAATACTACCTTAAATAAGATGTTTTATAATACTACCTTAAATAAGATGTGTTATAATAAATAAGATGTGTTATAATACTACCTTAAATAAGATGTCTTATAATACTACCTTAAATAAGATGTGTTATAATAAATAAGATGTGTTATTATAATACTACCTTAAATAAGATGTGTTATAATAAACTAGATGTGTTATATAACGCTACCTTAAATAAGCAGTGTTATAATACTACCTTAAATAAGATGTCTTATAATGCTACCTTAAATAAGCGGTGTGTTATAATACTACCTTAAATAAGATGTGTTGTAATACTACCTTTAAATAAGATGTGTTATAATAACGCTACCATAAATAAGATGTGTTATAATACTACCTTAAATAAGATGTGTCTTATAGTGCTACCTTAAATAAGACGTGTTGTAATACTACCTTAAATAAGATGTGTTGTGACTGCTGTAGAGACTGATCTGAGCGTCAGAGGAGTCGAGGAGGAGGACAGACTGAGGGTCTTTTCAACACTGACCCTTTATTTATTTATTTATTTATATGGAGAACGTCTCTATTTTTCGTGTTGTTGTTGTTGTTGTTGTGTAAATTCTTCATGACTGCCTGTTAGACTCTCTCTCTGGGTTTGTGACGGAGAGAGAGAGAGGGTTTTAAAACTGAGCTGGAAAGTTTGGGAAATTAATGTAATCATTGCCACAGTCTTAAGAGTACTGATCTGGGACAAGCCAGGGAGATGATAAATATAACTTCAACTAAGTTAGACTGGTCTCAGGTCAGCTCTCCTCCTGTTCCAAGATATAGTTTATACATAATATACAGTCCCTGGTATTTTAACTGAAGTAAAATGTTTGAACACATGCCGTTTCTGTGGGCTGACACACACAGCTGGGTGTTTAATGTAGACGTCGACCTGTTGTGATGTTCCTCGATGTATAAATAACACCGTCAGCGCAAAGCATCCAGGACCCAGAGGCTCAGAGCGGATCATCCAATGAATGCCTTGAGAATGATATACATTTGGTATGAAAAGTGTGTAGGAACCCTGTGTTTGAGATATTGTGTCTGATTTCAGAAACGGTCAGATAATAACAGGGTTCGCACAAGGTCCTTGAAGTGATTTGTAAAAAAAAAAAAAGAAGAAGAAAGTCAAGGCCTGGAATTCCTTGAAAACAGCCAATTTTTAAACAAGGTGCTAAAAAAGAAATCCTTGAAATTCAAATCAACCATTTGCATTGAAAGTTTTGTTCATCCATGATAAAAAATTGTTCTGAATCAAGAAATATCGTTTTTTTTATTTAAAGTGTAACTAATTGTCGGAAATTGGTTTTAAGCCATAAATATTGTATCAGATTTGTTTTGCCTATAAAGCATTTAAAAGTGAATTGTATCCTTTTATGTGCCCTTTTTACAAGGAAAAATAGTGCTTGGAAAAGTACTTGAAAGTCCTTGATTTTCGTTTTTGCAATGTCTGTGGGAAGGGAACCCTCTAATGCAGCTTCCCGAGTGAATTCAATTGGACGTTCGAAACACTGAATTTAATGCTGCGTTCCGTTCAAAGTCGGAAATGTCGCAGGTGGGTAGGTTGTAGTTCTGACGTCAGTGCAGTTTCCGTTGATTCAGTCTCACAGATTTCTGAGCAGCAGACTACAGTATACTGTACCCAGGGGTGTAAAAAGTACCCAGAAATTATACGTGAAAGTATGGGTACCGTCTCAAAATCGCACTCAAGTAAAAGTATCTGGCTAAAAACAACACTTGAGCAAAAGTGAAAAGGTTTCTACTTTTCAACGTACTTAAGTACTAAAAAGTAATTGTAAAAACTTTTTTTCTGACTGTATTCTTCTGATAGCAGGTGTTTAATCATAGATCCCCACTTTCTAGTCTGGCACAAGGACCAATCAGCGTGGGTATGGGCGGGTTCATTTTCCATTGATGGGGATTTGATTGGCTGTTTTTTTTTTTAAATCCCCAGGATTAATAACGTTAACGTTAGTTCGGCCAGAGAAACAAATAATACTAATTAAAATAGTTGGACCTGCGATATTTGTACTTTGTACTTTGTAGGTCTGCATTTTAAATGTAAGGAGTAAAAAGTATGTTTTTTTTCCTCTGAAATGTAATTGAGTAAAAGTACAAGTATACAAACCTAACAATACTCTGAAATAATACACCCTGGTACTAACACAGTAATACTATGATGATGGTATGTTTTCTTTGTAAATACATCAATATAATTACTTATTTGTAATATGTACACATTGTAAATTTTTGTATATTTCGCATATTACATGGCTATACTGTAACATAACGTACAATATGTACCTTTTTCCTCTGATTGATAAGTACTTTGTGTGTGTGTGTGTCTCTGTGTGTGTGTGTGCGTGCGTGTGTGCGTGTGTGTGTGTGTGTGTGTGTGATGGGGGCCGACAGTGCAGACCGACAGACCACACCTTCTTTTATGAACATTATGTTTATAATATGAATATTAGAAATATTAATGCGGCAATAATTATTTCCTCACATTTTCAAAAACATCTTTGTGACCTTGTTCAACGACCAGGAAACGCCCCAAGAAACGGTGGTATTGAAATTGATAAATCCAGTAATCTATGCATGAAAATAATTCTTAGTTATAAGATTGTGCCAGCAAGGCAGTGTTATGTTTATTATGGGATGGATTGTAGTCTTTCGTGTTGGGAGAGAGGGAGGAGGGGCTGCATTGTTTATTTATATGTCCTTGCTGCCCCCTAGTGGTCAGAAAATTATGATTGCAGCTTTAAAGCGATAGAAAACAATATTGCCTTTGAAGTAAATCAGCCGATTTGAAATAAAGCTTTTATTTTTACAACCACAACAAATGAAAGACTTTGGCCGCGACTCCAGTCGGGATAACAAGCCTATATTAGAACTCTCTGAATGATGGGGGGGGGGGGTGTAACCAATCAGACTCAATGTTATCGTGACATCCTTCTATTCTGTTACAGCAGTGATATTATTATTATTATGATATAAATATTATATTACAGCGTGTGGCTCCTCGGCCGAGCAGCGGCATCAACATAAAGTAGTAGAAACAATTATATAAAAAATAGATTAGATGAGATTCTAATACATTGTCATCATGCAGCACAAGTACCGTACAACGAAAAGAGGTTTGGCATCCAGCCAGAGTGCAAATGTAACAGTAGAGTGCAACAGTAATATACAGTGTACAGGTCGGGAGGTAGAGCAGACGTCTGGTAATCCGGAGGTTCCCGGTAAGATTCCCGCTCCTCCCGATACATGTTTGCCGGGTGGCAGCAGCTGAAACGGTTTGTGGTTGGGGTGCCTGGGGTCCTTTGCCGACACACGCATAAGCATAAACATGAACCCCATGAATATCTGTAGGAGAGGAAACTACAGATGAAGCCCTTCAGATTCAGGTCCCTTCTGTCACTTTAGAACTAGCACTCAGGGGTAAATTTTCTGGGGTTGGTGGCTGGGTCTAAACGTAAAAACAAAGCGAGGGTACTTAACTTAAGTGCTTCCCCAGGGAGGGGGTCGGGGGCTACTGCCCTCAGACCAACCCCCAAGATAATTTTTATACGGGCAGTCTGACTCGGGGTACTGACCATATATTAGTGTTGCAATTAGGGATGCTCGATATTGGCTTTTTTACCGATATTCCGATATTGTCCAACTCTTAATTTCCGATACCGATATCAACCGATATCAACCGATACCGATATATGCAGGGTTTCCCACCCCAAAAAACGGAATAATTTCAGGTAACTAATCATTTCACTGGATATATATATAACAAATATTGTTATTGTTTTTTTCTTTTTTTAAACCGATACCGATATTTTCCGATATCACATTTTACTGCCGATATCGGCCGATAATATCGGTCGGCCGATAATATCGGACATCCCTAGTTGCAATGCATGATAAGTAAACAGTGAAAAAAGCTTAAGAAATCGGATGGGGCCGGGGCGTTTGGGACGAATAAAAATGTAAGATGAAAATCTCCCCAGCCCGTGGGAGGAAGTGGAGGTGTGACCTCTGGCCCGGTCCAGAACAATAGGAGTCACAACATCAGTTTGGAGTGGAGTGGTGGAGGAGTGGTAGAGGAGAGGTGGAGGAGTGGTGGAGGAGCAGGAGATGCTCGACTATTCATGCCCCCCGGTCCCGGGGCCTCGTCAGGCTCCTCCTCCCTGAGGTCATCAGCAGGAAGTCGCGTTGGAACAGCCGACCAAGCGGGGAATACCGGCGGTAAACCGAGGCGAGTTCCATGACACCCGAGTTTTACGAGTTGTGCCACATCGCTGACCTTTCACCTTCCATACTTTATTATTATGAACTTCGTGGATCATGGTGAGACGTCAGGCTGAATAATGTAGATCGGTCTTGGGTCTGACCTACCACCTATAGTGAGAAAGTGTCCTACTTAATAATGAAACCAAACAGATGAAGAAGAAGAGGACAGGTCAAAGGTCAACGCAGACATGTCCTCCTGAAGACATGGAGCTGTGGACCCAGAATAACCTCCGTAGGAAAACACCGGAAGGACACCGGGTCACGGTTACAGGAGCAGAAACGCTGACAGGCTGCGTGTGGTCTCTTTAACGACCAACAGGTGGCAGGGCGGCCAAATATGGCTCCTCCTAAACACACTGAGGTCACCGGCCACAAACAGAGCCGAGGGAAGAGAGAGAGGGAGAGAGAGAGAGAGAGAGAGAGAGTGAGAGAGAGAGAGAGAGAGAGAGAGATAGAGAGAGAGAGAGAGAGAGAGGGAGAGAGAGAGAGAGAGAGAGAGAGAGAGAGAGAGGGAGAGAGAGAGAGAGAGAGAGAGAGAGAGCGAGAGATTGGACAAGGGAGAGAGAGAAAGAGGGGGTGAGAGAGAGAGAAAGAGGGGGTGAGAGAGAGGACATCAGCTCCTCAGAGGAGGGGGGGGGGTTGCAACAGCCAATCAGGGGACACATTTAGCGCCATGGGACTTGCCTCAGACCGACAGAGAGACACTCAAAAGAGAGAGAGAGAGAGAGAGAATCAAGGAGAAAGAGAGACTGAAAAAAGAGAGAGTCGAGAAGAGAATCAAGGTGAAATAGAGCGAGGCGGTGTAAAGGTCAGCGTGGGAGGGAGGGTGAAGGTCAGAGGTCGCGGCACACTGAACATAAAGACAGTAAGTCAAACCCCAGCAGTCTCTCACCGCACGCAGGACAACGAGAAGAGAGGAGGAAAAGAAAGGAAGAAAGAAGAGGAGAGGAAGAAGAAGAAAGGAGATAAGGAGGGAGAGGAGAGAAGGAGGTAGAAGAGGAGAAGAGGAGAAGAGGAGAGAAGGAGAAGAGGAGAAGAGGAGAGAAGGAGGGAGAGGAGAAGAGGAGAAGAGGAGAGAAGGAGGGAGAAGAGGAGAGAAGGAGAAGAGGAGAAGAGGAGGGAGAGGAGAAGAGGAGGGAGAGGAGAAGAGGAGAAGAGGAGGGAGAGGAGAAGAGTAGAAGAGGAGAAGAGGAGAAGAAGAGAAGAGGAGAGAAGGAGGAAGAGGAGAAGAGGAGAGAAGGAGGAAGAGGAGAAGAGGAGAAGAGGAGAGAAGGAGGAAGAGGAGAAGAAGAGAAGAGGAGAGAAGGAGGAAGAGGAGAGAAGGATAAGAGGAGAAGAGGAGAAGAGGAGAAGAGGAGAGAAGGAGGAAGAGGAGAAGAGGAGAAGAGGACATGCCACAGAACTTGGTGCTGGAGGGCGGGCCTCCCTGGGGCTTCAGACTGGCAGGTGGATCTGAACACGGTCAGCCAATCACCATCAGCCGGGTGAGTGATTGACAGCAGGGGTGGGAGGGGTTAAGGGATGAGGTCACAGACCCCTTTTGAGATGGAATGAGAGAGAGAGATAGAGAGAGAGAGAGAGAGAGAGAGAGAGAGAGACAGAGAGAGAGAGAGAGAGAGAGAGAGAGAGAGAGAGAGAGAGAGAGAGAGAGAGCAAGAGGTCAAATGCCACAGCAGTGATATCATAGAGATAGACATGGAACCCACACGCACACGCACACACACACACACACACACACACACACACACACACACACACACACACACACACACACACACACACACACACACACACACACAACTTGATAAACATAATAGCCATGCCTATGTCTCTCTGTCTCTCTCTGCCTCTCTCTCTCTGTCTGTGTCTCTTTCTCTCTCTCTCTCTCTCTCTCTCTCTCTCTCTCTCTCTCTCTCTCTCTCTCTCTCTCTCTCCCTCTCTCTCTCTCTCTCTCTCTCTCTCTCTCTCTCTCTCTCTCTCTCTGGGAACAACCTGCTTTGACACAGACTCACCAGCAGGTGTCAGGCTGCTGTGTTCTGAGTCTGACGCTTCTTGTCGAGCGCCTCTCTCTCTTCAGACGAGGTGGATGACACCCAAACAGACAGGGTCTCCATGGTAACAGCTAACATCCAGCACGCTGTTGATTGACAGAAAAGCACCTGACCCATCCTGCTAACCCATCCTACTAACCCATCCTGCTAACTAGGGATGTCCCGATCCGATCACGTGATTTTCCGAAGATCGGGATTGGCAAAAAAAAATGTACTTTTTTTTTTTTTTTTTTTTTTATTCAACAAACATGACCATGTTCATGTCTTAAACTCATACTGAGGCCTTAGTTTTGGTTTTAAATTGCATATCATGATTCATTTATTTATTGTCACACAGAGCAGAAGAATTTTGCCAAAACAAACCAATAGTATCCAGCTGCAGAACGGCAGACCAGCCACACTCTCAGACCCAAATACATTTTTTCTTTTCTTTTTTTTATCCCAATTTCTCACATTACATTCACCCTGAATGTTGACGTTATCCAGGTGAAAAGTTAACTTCATAAATTATTTGATGTATAATTAAATCAAAGGAAATGCGTTTGGGTATGAGAGTGTGGCTGGTCTGCCGTTCTGCAGCTGGATACTATTGGTTTGTTTTGGCAAAATTCTTCTGCTCTGTGTGACAATAAATAAATGAATGATGATATGCAATTTAAAACCAAAACGAAGGCCTCAGTATGAGTTTAAGACGTGAACATGGTCATGTTTGTTGAAAAAAAAATATATATATATATATATATATATATATAGGCTATAGCCTATATTTAATTTTTGATTTTTGATTTTTTGATCGGATCGGGAAATATCGGTATCGGTAGATATTCAAAATCACATGATCGGGATCGGATCGGGAGCAAAAAAAACGTGATCGGGACATCGGGACTGCTAACCCATCCTACTAACCCATCCTGCTAACCCATCCTGCTAACCCATCCTGCTAACCCATCCTACTAACCCATCCTGCTAACCCATCCTGCTAACCCATCCTGCTAACCCATCCTACTAACCCATCCTGCTAACCCATCCTACTAACCCATCCTGCTAACCCATCCTACTAACCCATCCTGCTAACCCATCCTACTAACCCATCCTGCTAACCCATCCTGCTAACCCATCCTGCTAACCCATCCTACTAACCCATCCTGCTAACCCATCCTACTAACCCATCCTGCTAACCCATCCTACTAACCCATCCTACTAACCCATCCTACTAACCCATCCTGCTAACCCATCCTACTAACCCATCCTGCTAACCCATCCTGCTAACCCATCCTGCTAACCCATCCTACTAACCCATCCTACTAACCCATCCTGCTAACCCATCCTACTAACCCATCCTACTAACCCATCCTACTAACCCATCCTGCTAACCCATCCTACTAACCCATCCTGCTAACCCATCCTACTAACCCATCCTACTAACCCATCCTGCTAACCCATCCTACTAACCCATCCTGCTAACCCATCCTACTAACCCATCCTGCTAACCCATCCTGTTAACCCATCCTGCTAACCCATCCTACTAACCCATCCTGCTAACCCATCCTGCTAACCCATCCTACTAACTAACCCATCCTACTAACCCATCCTACTAACCCATCCTGCTAACCCATCCTGCTAACCCATCCTGCTAACCCATCCTGCTAACCCATCCTGCTAACCCATCCTGCTAACCCATCCTACTAACCCATCCTACTAACCCATCCTGCTAACCCATCCTACTAACCCATCCTACTAACCCATCCTACTAACCCATCCTACTAACCCATCCTGCTAACCCATCCTACTAACCCATCCTACTAACCCATCCTGCTAACCCATCCTGCTAACCCATCCTGCTAACCCATCCTGCTAACCCATCCTACTAACCCATCCTGCTAACCCATCCTGCTAACCCATCCTGCTAACCCATCCTGCTAACCCATCCTGCTAACCCATCCTGCTAACCCATCCTGCTAACCCATCCTGCTAACCCATCCTACTAACTAACCCATCCTACTAACCCATCCTACTAACCCATCCTGCTAACCCATCCTGCTAACCCATCCTGCTAACCCATCCTGCTAACCCATCCTGCTAACCCATCCTGCTAACCCATCCTACTAACCCATCCTGCTAACCCATCCTGCTAACCCATCCTACTAACTAACCCATCCTACTAACCCATCCTACTAACCCATCCTGCTAACCCATCCTACTAACCCATCCTACTAACTAACCCATCCTGCTAACCCATCCTACTAACCCATCCTACTAACTAACCCATCCTGCTAACCCATCCTGCTAACCCATCCTACTAACCCATCCTGCTAACCCATCCTACTAACCCATCCTACTAACTAACCCATCCTACTAACCCATCCTACTAACCCATCCTACTAACCCATCCTACTAACCCATCCTACTAACCCATCCTGCTAACCCATCCTACTAACCCATCCTACTAACCCATCCTACTAACTAACCCATCCTACTAACCCATCCTACTAACCCATCCTACTAACTAACCCATCCTACTAACCCATCCTACTAACCCATCCTACTAACCCATCCTGCTAACCCCATCCTACTAACCCATCCTGCTAACCCATCCTACTAACCCATCCTACTAACTAACCCATCCTACTAACCCATCCTACTAACCCATCCTGCTAACCCATCCTACTAACCCATCCTACTAACCCATCCTACTAACTAACCCATCCTACTAACCCATCCTACTAACCCATCCTACTAACTAACCCATCCTACTAACCCATCCTACTAACCCATCCTACTAACCCATCCTACTAACCCATCCTACTAACCCATCCTACTAACCCATCCTACTAACCCATCCTGCTAACCCATCCTACTAACCCATCCTACTAACCCATCCTACTAACCCATCCTACTAACCCATCCTACTAACCCATCCTACTAACCCATCCTACTAACTAACCCATCCTACTAACCCATCCTACTAACCCATCCTACTAACTAACCCATCCTACTAACCCATCCTACTAACCCATCCTACTAACCCATCCTACTAACCCATCCTACTAACCCATCCTACTAACCCATCCTACTAACCCATCCTGCTAACCCATCCTACTAACCCATCCTACTAACCCATCCTACTAACCCATCCTACTAACCCATCCTACTAACCCATCCTGCTAACCCATCCTACTAACCCATCCTACTAACCCATCCTACTAACCCATCCTACTAACTAACCCATCCTACTAACTAACCCATCCTACTAACCCATCCTACTAACCCATCCTACTAACCCATCCTGCTAACTAACCCATCCTACTAACTAACCCATCCTACTAACTAACCCATCCTACTTATTGATCTCTAACATCAGTGTCCATTTTAACCATACCT